>NW_023270387.1:7785992-7788318 GCF_011800145.1 Mirounga leonina | reverse complement strand
ATATCCCTGATGAACATGGATGCAAAAATTCTCACCAAAATACTAGCCAATAGGATCCAACAGTACATTAAAAGGATTATTCACCACGACCAAGTGGGATTTATCCCTGGGCTGCAAGGTTGGTTCAACATCCGCAAATCAATCAATATGATACAATACATTAACAAAAGAAAGAATAAGAATCATATGATCCTCTCAATAGATGCAGAAAAAGCTTTTGACAAAGTACAGCATCCTTTCTTGATCAAAACTCTTCAGAGTATAGGGATAGAGGGTACCTACCTCAATATCATAAGAGCCATCTATGAAAAACCTACAGCGAATATCATTCTCAATGGGGAAAAACTGAGAGCTTTCCCCCTAAGGTCAGGAACGCGGCAGGGATGTCCACTATCACCACTGCTATTCAACATAGTATTGGAAGTCCTAGCCACAGCAATCAGACAACAAAAAGAAATCAAAGGCATCCAAATTGGCAAAGAAGAAGTCAAACTCTCACTCTTTGCAGATGATATGATACTTTATGTGGAAAACCCAAAAGACTCCACCCCAAAACTGCTAGAACTCATACAGGAATTCAGTAAAGTGGCAGGATATAAAATCAATGCACAGAAATCAGTGGCATTCCTATACACCAACAACAAGACAGAAGAAAGAGAAATTAAGGAGTCGATCCCATTTACAATTGCACCCAGAACCATAAGATACCTAGGAATAAATCTAACCAAAGAGAAAAAGGATCTGTACTCAGAAAACTATAAAATACTCATGAAAGAAATTGAGGAAGACACAAAGAAATGGAAAAACATTCCGTGCTCATGGATTGGAAGAACAAATATTGTGAAGATGTCAATGCTACCTAGAGCAATCTACACATTCAATGCAATCCCCATCAAAATACCATCCACTTTTTTCAAAGAAATGGAACAAATCATCCTAAAATTTGTATGGAATCAGAAAAGACCCCGCATAGCCAGAGGAATGTTGAAAAAGAAAAGCAAAGCCGGCGGCATCACAATTCCGGACTTCCAGTTCTATTACAAAGCTGTCATCATCTACAAAGCAGACAGCATGGTACTGGCACAAAAACAGACACAGATCAATGGAACGGATTAGAGAGCCCAGAAATGGACCCTCAACTCTATGGTCAACTCATCTTTGACAAAGCAGGAAAGAATGTCCAATGGAACAAAGACAGTCTCTTCAACAAATGGTGTTGGGAAAATTGGATAGCCACATGCAGAAGAATGAAACTGGACCATTTCCTTACAGCACACACAAAAACAGACTCCAAATGGTTGAAAGACCTCCATGTGAGACAGGAGTCCATCAAAATCCTAAAGGAGAACACAGGCAACAACCTCTTTGACCTCAGCCGAAGCAACTTCTTCCTAGAAACATCCCCAAAGGCAAGGGAAGCAAAGGCAAAAATGAACTATTGGGACTTCATCAAGATAAAAAGCTTTTGCAAAACAAAGGAAACAGTCAACAAAACCAAAAGACAACCGACAGAATGGGAGAAGATATTTGCAAATGACATATCAGATAAAGGGCTAGTATCCAAAATCTATAAAGAACTCAGCAAACTCAACACCCAAAGAACAAAGAATCCAATCAAGAAATGGGCAGAAGACATGAACAGACATTTTTCCAAAGAAGACATCCAAATGGCCAACAGACACATGAAAAAGTGCTCAATATCGCTCGGCATCAGGGAAATCCAAATCAAAACCTCAATGAGAGACCACCTCACACCAGTCAGAATGGCTAAAATTAACAAGTCAGGAAACGACAGATGTTGGCAGGGATGCGGAGAAAGGGGAACCCTCCTACACTGTTGGTGGGAATGCAAGCTGGTGCAGCCACTCTGGAAAACTGTATGGAGGTTCCTCAAAAAGTTGAAAATAGAGCTACCATATGATCCAGCAATCGCACTACTGGGTATTTACCCCAAAGATACTAAAGTAGGGATCCGAAGGGGTACGTGCATCCCGATGTTTATAGCAGCCATGTCCACAATAGCCAAACTGTGGAAAGAGCCAAGATGTCCATCGACAGATGAATGGATAAAGAAGAAGTGGTATATATATACAATGGAATATTATGCAGCCATCAAAAGGAATGAGATCTTGCCATTTGCAACGACGTGGATGGAACTGGAGAGTATTATGTTGAGTGAAATAAGTCAAACAGAGAAAGACATGTATCATATGATCTCACTGATATGAGGAATTCTTAATTGCAGGAAACAAACTGAGGGTTGCTGGAGTGGGGGGTGGGATAGACACTGGGGAGGGTATGTGCTCTGGTAAGCGCTGTGAATTGT
>NW_023270387.1:7559257-7785982 GCF_011800145.1 Mirounga leonina | reverse complement strand
TGTACCTCTGAAACAAATAATGCAATATATGTTAAGAAAAAAAAAAAGAAGAAGAAGAAGAAGGTAGCGGGAGGGGAAGAATGAAGCAGGGGAAATTGGAGGGGTAGACGAACCATGAGAGACAATGGACTCTGAAAAACAAACAGGGTTCTAGAGGGGAGGGGAGTGGGAGGATGGGTTAGCCTGGTGGTGGGTATTGAGGAGGGCACATTCTGCATGGAGCACTGGGTGTTATGCACAAACAATGAATCATGGAACACTTCATCTAAAACTAATGATGTAATGTATGGGGATTAACATAAGAATAAAAAAAAAAGAACAAAGGATGGCAACAACTTAGTTAGGGCTGTGTTAGAGGTGTCAGCAAGATAGTTTGGATGCACAGAGAAGAAACATGCTTAATTCTGTCTAGAGAGGGCAGGGAAGGCTTTGTGGAGGAAGTGACCTTTGAGCTAAAGGATGAATCATTTTCAAGGCTCATTGAAATGCTGTAGAAAGATGCTTGGGGCAGAAGTTAACAGCCTATACAAAGGCCAGGAAGGGAGACAGCACAGGAGTTCAGCGTGGCTGGAGCCCCGAGCAAAGTAGAGAAGTGAAAATGAAGGGAAACAGGGCTGAAAATGTGGGTGTCATCCAAGGAGCGGGGACCTCAGACAAGTGATGGTGAAGCTAATGTGTGACCTGCAGGGCTCCCGACACTGTCAGGAGAACCCATGAATTGTGAGGGACAAATGAATGAATGATCGATCTGACACTTGACATTTCATGAAGTGCTCTTGTCTATAGATTGTTTCACTTAAACGATGGGGGAAATTATTGTGCTTTACCAAGGAGTTTTAAAAAATCTTTATCCCTGGCATCATCCATGAGACCTGACATCATTCACCCGCAATCACTTTGTAAATAGTGGTATGTCAGGGAGAAAGTTTGAGGAGCTGGCCTCACGTCGGCATCCTCCCAAACCAGCTGACAATCCTAGGGCCAACTGCCCTTCCAACAATGGGCCGATCTCATAAAGGTGCAGCGTTAGGGAGTATCTCTGTGGTGATGAACAGTTCTGAACGTGTGCGGGACTAGATCCATTGATCTCTACATGTGGAGATCACACACACACACACACACACACACACACACAAGTACATGTAAAAACTGGCAAAATCTGAATAAGGTCTATAGATTGTACCAATGTCAGCTTCCCGGCTTTGATATTGTACCAAAGTTACATAAAATGCTACCTTTGGGAGAAGCTGGGTGAAGGGTACATGGGACCTCTCTATACTGTTTTTGCAATTTTCTCTGAGTCTACAATTATTTCAAAATTAAATTTTTTTTTTAAATGGATCAGGCTCAAAATGGGGTAGTTACCCTATGTATTTCACTGTTTACATTTGGGTAGGTAATAGGAAAATTAAATTAGTTAATACATACAAGAGCACCTAGAATAGTGTCTATTTATGTTTACTACCTTCAAATTCACTTAACCTACTTTCTTAGATGTTTATTTATTTATTTTTTTACAACCTCCAGGGTCCTTCTGTTAAAGTCTTTGGAGATGGGCCCTAACTCATAATGACTTACCCAGTCCTGCCATGCCTAAGAGCAGAATTTCTCAGTCTTTAATTGCAGGAAAATCACCTAAGGATCTTACTTTGAAATACAGGTTCTGATGCGGTTGGTCAGTTTGTCAACAGATAAAGTTTCTGGGAACTTTCATTGACAAGAGATGACATGAGCCTTCTTATGCAAGCTTCTGCCATAAATGTTTCTATAGCCCAGAAAGAGAGGATGTATTTGGGGAGCCCTGTGGAAAGATGGTGAATCCTCAGGTTACTGAGATAATCCCTGCCTTCCCAAGCCAGAAAAGGCACTGGGAAGGTAGGTTCCATTGCTTCGCACAGACTATCTCATTAATTCTCATTTGTGCATTCCATTACTGCAGCCTTCACCCCGATGCTATGCTGGACTCTGAGAAAAGAAAGAGGAGTAAAGGTGTGCCCCCTGCCCTCAAGAAGCCTCCATGGAAGGTATATAATCACAAGGCAGTGTCCTGGGTGCTAGCAGAGGGATCCGTGTGCTCTGAGAGCCCAGAAAAGAGGGTTTCGGTCAGATCAGGGATCAGGGAGGACCTCCCCGAGAGGGTGACCCTCCCATTGAATCTGAAAGACATTGTAAGAATTAGCCAGGCAGGTGACGGGAGAGGGAGGGAGGGAAGCATCCTGCCAGGCAGGAGAGACAGTATGAGCAATGGCTCAGAAGTCTGAGATGAGAGTACCTGCTTGGAACTCGCCCGAGGTAGGTGTGCCTGGGACAGGCCTGCTTGTGGCACAGTGCTGAGAGATTCCCCGAGAAGCATGACCAATTTGCTTTCAGAAGTTCTGGATGAAATAAAACTGGACATTTCTGCGCAGGGCATCTCAGAGCCGTTGGTATGTTCTTCACATCACAAGTGTCCCAGAGGGATTATCAGATACAGCATTTCCCACCTCGTGGTATAGAAACCCTTTGCTTCAAGACATCGTGTGGGGCACAGATTCTCTCCAACACACTTGGGAAACACTGTGCCACGCAGACAGGGTCTGACCACGACAACATAAAGATATTTTCCAGGGGATCCAGAGTGCTAGGTAACCCTTACGTTTTCTAGGGTTTCAGGGCCAGCTACTGAATCATGCTGCGTTCAACGAAAGTAGTCTCCCCCATCAGTGTCTACAGCAGGGCGGCAAGGGCTCAGCAACCTCTCCTTCTCTTAGCACCCGGGCATCTGCCTGAGCCATGGGGCCAGCTAAGCGGCCCACCTCCTCTTGCTCCACCAACTCACCTTCCCAGCTTTCTGCCAAAATTAGAGACAGACATGGCATCTCACTGTGAAATGTTTTGAGTAATGCGGTGATTACTCAAAAGGAGAAAATGAAAAATCAAAAATTAAGCAAATCTTCATATATAACCAGGGCTGGGGAATTGGTAAAATTGTATTTTGTTTTCATAAGAAGAGCAGAACTGATGATTTTATTTTATATATATATATATATATATATATAATGTTACATATTTTAGAATGCTGGAGGGGGCAGAAAACACTCTGGAGTCAATTTGAGCCCTGAAAGAAGATCATAACAAATCACAAGCTTAATCTCCACCCCTCACCCCCTTTACTCCTGCATGCCCCACCCCCACAGTCCTCATAAATTCTTCCAACCAAGAAAAAGATTTCTCATATGCCTTAGAGTAGAATTTACTGCCTCGGTTCTCCACCAGTCCTTCCTTGATTATCAGCTCACTAAATATTTATGAGGGCTTTTCCAAGGTACAAGCGCTCTGAATTCAGTCCCCACGGCCGCCACACCAATGAAATGTGTGACATCCGGGCTCACTCTTGCTTCACTAGTCCTGTCTACACACCATCTTAGCCTACACGGACATCAGGTTTTATACTTCAGGGTTTTTATTCTTTCAAACAAATGGTAAATACTGGTGGATCCCAGCTAAGGAGAAGACAGTGTCTACCTGGAATATAGAAAAAGACAGGAGATTCGTCAAAGAATACGGCACCTCCCACATTTTGAGGTATAATCTTAAGTGGCAGATTTAAAGGATTGTTAGGGTAGAATTACAAAAGCACGGATGACCACAAGACAGGTAAATGATGGAAGAGCCACCTCGGTAACTGACCTGGCTGGGAGTGGATTACACCTCACTCATTTCTTAGCTTGACAATTAAAATAATGTTTGCTCTCTACTCTCTCATAAATTCAGCACTCTGCTGAAAAGCTGTGTCCCCGACGAGCATCTTTGAGGAACTTGGGGTATGGGAAGTAACGGGACACCAGAATGTGATCCTAAAGTTCAGGTCTGAAAACCTTTTCCCCAGTGGGGGCAGAGGAAGGACCCAGAGCCCTAACACCAAGCATCCTCTCTTTGCGTCTGCCTTCCAGAGGAGTCTCTACCACTCAGTCCCATGGCCTTCATCCTCTTCAATCGGTACCACTAAATACACACAATCTGAATTATCTTCTGGGTCACTAGACAACCAGGAAAGGTCGTCTTTCCGTACTTGGAAAGCCCAGCCCTTCCTTTCATAATTTCGGGGAGTTTCATGGCTGTGACAAGAGAATGAGGACGGACACACACACGCACACACACACACACACACGGCCTCTGTGCCTGTTCTTTTTATAGACTACAGCACATCTGTTCATTGTAAGGCTGCAGAAACCTAAAACCCAAAATGTTGATAGAAACAGATATGTTTTATTCCATGTGCTAAAAGAAAAATTAATGAGGCAAATACTGTTTCTATGGCCAACTTGGGATGGAGAAAGTGACAACCTCCATCTATATCGTTGCAATCTTGAGGCAAGAAATGAGACTAGAGAACAAAGTCGTCTAATTTTAATCCCTTTGAGAGAAAAACTGCAGTTCTATTTAGGAAGCAGCTCTTCTGGGGGCTGTGGAAAAGCATTCCAGAAATAAATACGATTGCTCCACGAATGAGTGAGTGTAGGCGCTCACCTGAGGTCCAGCCCCTTCCCAGGGCCTGTCCCTAAGTCGCGGATGAGTCAGAGGTGGCATAAGGCACCAGGGAGAGGGTTGGGCCAGAAGCCCTGCAGCAGAGTTGTCAGGTTTGTTGGGTTTGAGCCAGGATGGAAAGAAGTTGGGCAGACATCCAGGGAGGGGCTTTGTAGGATTAAAGCTCCTCTCGGTGCCTGGAATGGCACGAATTCCAGCCTGGGAGTCTGAAGGCTACACAGCAGTGTGAGGGTTTGGAGTCTCCTCACACCACAGACACTGAGCCTTTGACTTTCAACAAATGGACTAAGCCTGTGGATTCGTGAAAGGAGAGAAGAACAAACTGAATGGTCTGAAAACCGTGGGGTCCCAGCAGAAAAGGGTCAGCACAGGTCTTGATGGATGAAGCATGGAGCAAGACTGTAATATAACTGAGCTCCCAGGACAGGGCTTCTGTTCCTGCCTTTCTAAGTCCACTGTGGTGTTTGCATGATGTTAGAGAGAATGACTGGAACTGGAAGGGAATGGGTGGGCGGGGGCAGCAGGGACATGGATGTAAGTTACAGCAGGCAGGGGTGGGAGGGCTGCGCTTGGGTCATCCCATAGTGGGAGTGGGCCACTGAGGGGATGCTGGAAAGGGGATGGTGGGGTGCTGGAGACAAATTTAACAGGCTTAAACATTTGGCATGAGAATGCCATGGGGTAGGAAGGGGCATCATTCGAGTGGAGTTGTCCATTCATTGATGACGCATGTGCTGGGTCATGGACAGCGCACACACAGACCCCAGACCGGACTGTGCTGGCCTGCCTCCCCCAGCAAGGACTGCCCCCTGTGAGCCCCTCCCCCAACACTTTCAGACAACAGAGGGGGCTGTGGGTCTCTGAGAGGTGGAGTACTCCCCTTCCCAAGTCCCCCCATGCACCAAGCCACAGGCTCTCCCCCTGCAGAGGGAGATCATCTGTGTCCTGAGACAAGGCCAGAACTGAACTGATAGTTTACTAATCCTTTAAAATCAGCTCCAGTTCCCAGAGTGAAAAACCAAAAAACAACAAATTGCCTCCCTCTTTTTCTTTTTTTAATGGAAACCCGAAGAGGAAAAACAAATTCCCTGAGAATCACTAAATTTGTCCTCATCTTACTAGGGACTCTTACCTTCTTGTACCAAACTTTCCTAAAAGCCCATGTGCCCTTTCGAATTCCACCTGCTATACACCTAGGAATGGTCTAAGCAGCTCCTCATTCCTCTGAACATCCACTGGGAGACAACCCAGTGACTTAAAAAATTCTCCCAGGACCCGAGGCAAAGCCTGCATCTGCTTAGAGTCTTGATGATGACAGTGGGAGCCCTGGGACATCGGGTTACCCACCACGCTAATGGCTACAGCGCCAGGCTCTGCAGGCAGGGCTGAGCTATTTCGGCATTTTCCCCAAGAAATGGCTCAATTAAATAAGAAAGAACCAAATCTATAAAATGCAAAAATAGTTCAATGCAAAAATGCTCCCACCACTGGGAACTGGAAAGAGTTGCAGCTCCAGAGACAATTTTATAGGGTCTCCTGGCATTGTGGAGCTTATTAAAATCATAGATCACAGAGCTGAGGGCTGGAGGGAATTTCAGCCCTACTTCCATTATTCTCCCTACTCCCCTAAGTAAGAGAGTCACTTTAATCTCTCAGTAAAAGACAAGATGGTAGAAGAGGCTGCACCGTCGCCATGACCCTGAACTGACCCCCACCGTGCCCGCACACTTCCTCACATTTCCGATCTGATGGCCCCCAGGCCTCCATGGGAATCCATTTGATGGTTTCTCTGTCCTCAGTGAGGGTTCCTGTGCTTTATCAAAACCCTCCCTGTGTCGGGAAAGCTGCCTTTCCTCCTGTCTCCTTCTTCCCTTTTCCACCAGTTCTCACCTCTCAGAGAGGAGAAACCATCCGTTCTCTCTGTGATTTCCCATTCCTCCTGTTCTGTGAGTCTTCGGTACTTCTATACCAGGCTTTGAGCCAGACAGCTGAGACTGACACCCGGCCCAGCTTTTGTACTAGTTATTTCGCCTTGAGCAAATTCTCCTTGACCCACCATCGGTGTGCCCCCAGGTCTGGGGAAAAGTCTCATACTCGTTACGGATGGAGAGCTGTCCTGGTAATCTTGAAGTCTGGGTTCTGGTCTCAATTCTAGGGTAACAGGATGTATAGGCTTGGGATGATCTCTAAATTGCTCTGATTCTCACCATATTCCCTTTTAAGTGGAAATAAATCATACTCATTTCACAGGTTGGTCAGAAAGATTAACAATGATGATGGAAAGGCTTTGCTTCTGTAAAGTACGGAAGCCATGCAAGGTATTAGCTTCATTATTATTCTACCATATTGTCGAGGTCCCTAACATGGAACCTGGGGTAAGTTGTTCCTGTGTTAGGCAACACCCAACATAATACCCCCTTCTCTAAGGACTGATCTCCTTTACAGACTGGCCTGGGGAATGACATTTCTCTTCCACAATCCTTCCCTCCTAGTCAAAAGTCACTGACCACAAGTGTGGTCACCTGACCTAACCAGGTGAATCATATTCTCTCACCAGGGAGTTTAGAGTTAGGATTCGGAACCCCTCGTCAATATCTGATGCTCACTTCAACTGAAGACATATAAATATGGAAAACGAGGAATGGTTATATTTGGCCCATACACAAAGAAGCAGAAAAAGAGAGAAGTATGAAGCAAGCACCTGCATTCACCTACTTTTGCATCCAAGGTCCAGGCTCTGGAACTATGAATGCTGTAGCAGAAGATGAACCAATGAGTCCTGCATGGCCTATGATGGGTCCAGGGTGAGCTGGCGCTTGGGCAAGGGACAGCATGCAAGCCCTGCCATCCAGACTCGCCTTGACACTCACAGTGAGGCCTTGGTGTTCTCTTGTTGAACATAAGTCATTTCACAGAGTGTCAACATCAGATGAAGCCACTCTGTGACCAGGCTGGACCAAGACAAAAACAAGCCACTTCATAACTACATCTGAACACAGACAAAACATGAACACTGTCCAACTAGGGAAATGATCAAACATCCCCGCCCCCCCTCCTTCCTGGCTAACAGGAGTGACTGCTGACTCTTTCCTGATCACAGTCTTAGCCTGGGTCTAGTCTTCTCTTCTTCTAGACAAGCCCATGTATTTCAAGCCACCTTTAAAACAACGACCAGCTCTCCCCATAGATGACTCTGGGCATTTTTTAGAACGTCACTGCAAAGGATTTCAACAGTGCAAAGGAAACCATTTCTATACTGTTTGTACTCCCCTGCCTTTCTCTTTCTCCATCACAGCCTCACAGCTTAATTGTTGCTAATAAAAAGTCCATTCATATGTCTTAGTGCTTCTGAGTAAAGCAATAATGGGAGTCCTGGTGCCCTGCTTCTCATCATAAGAGAACAGGGTATAATTTCTTATATTTAAGGAGACCTAATTATGAGGAAAAGAATAACATTCTTCTCATTGTTACAATATATTCCCTTTTGTATCTTGATGAAAAAAATAATTAGTGCATAAAAATCAATATGGAGCTCTTTTTCTGCATACAAACACCAATACCTCCCTTAACCAAAGAAAGAAAAAAAAATCAATATTAAAACAAAGGAAAAACTGGATGGTTGATGTCTATGACTTTTTCAAATTCAGAAGAATTTTCCACATACAGAAACCTCTTAATTGAAATCTCTCTTCTGTTCAAGTTGGCATTCATCAATTATGATGACAATAAATGCTTTCTATTCTGGATAAAAGCAAACGTTCTCTGATCCCTGGAGCGCAATAATGGAACATTCATTTTTAGGTTGTGGGACATTGATCTCTTCTGAAAAAAAGTGTACAGTTTAAGAAGCAGAAACTGTTCCTTTCTGGTTACCCCTTCTCTGCTGGACTTCTGGGATAGACCTCCCATTTCCAAATCAAAAGCCTCACTTCTTTATGTTTTTTCTTTGGGTTTTTTAAATAAGATTTCAGTTTTTAAAAGGTGATTTCTTGTGGATTCTAGATATCATTTCCCACTAAAAAGATTCAGACCTTACATAAAAAAACTAACAATAACCACAACAAAATACAATACAACAAAACAAAAACAAAAACAAAAACACTGATTCCAGGACTGGGGAAGTAAAAGCCCAGAGGAACCTACAAGCCTATGAAATCTCGTTGTACCAGAGAGCAAGGAAGTGCTCGGAGACTATGGGGCTCATGCCGAAAATATTAAAAAAACAGCTTACGGGGCCCATACTGGCCAAATCAACTTAAAAAAAAAAAAAAAGATGCATGTCCACAGTAGTAGTCAACACAAAGAAAGAGAGAAGGAGTGTCATGGGACAGGGAGGAAAGCCCTCCTTTACAGAAGAATGCCAGGTAAATAAAAGTGGGATGAATCCCAGAAATAGAAAATTGCTGTTTTACATCCTTAATAGGATAAGGGTTTCAGGTAAAGACCATGGACCCCAAGGAGTCAAAGAGTGCAAGGAAGCAGACCGTTTGGCCAGTACTAAGTATCAATCCACATTTTAATTACTAATTACCAAAAGGACAGTAGATCTTTATGATGGAATGATCGGGTGGCCGATACCTTAGACACGGGACCCAGGAGGGCATCATTTATGGTAGGGCAGCCTGAGGGCATGCAACACAAAACACAAAACAGCACCTGGGAAGGTGCTTCAATGATGGGAAAGACGGGAAAGATATAAGATGAGATGAAGTGACACATAGGACGCAACCAGGAAAATCCAGAGTATGGGACATTCTATAAGAAAACTGGCCTGCCTTCAAAAATTCAACATCATGTCAAAAAAGAAAAACATCTAGATTAAAAGAGACTAAAACCTCGCAAAAACCAAACATAGCTTACGAGCCTTGATTGAATCCTGGTTGGAAAATAAATAGCTATTATACATATTTTTGGACTAATGGGAAAATATGAGCATGATTAGATATCAGAGCATTACTGTGAATTTCCTTAGGGATGATAATGGCCTGTGATTTTGAGGAAAATGTCCTTATTCTCTGGAAATACATGCCCAAATATTTGGGAGTTAAGTGTCATGTTCTTTGCAACTTAACTTTGAAAACAGTTCAAGGGAAAAGGAGGGGAAGGAAGGGGATTGGGAGAAAGGAAGTAACTCCGGCAAAACGTTATGAATTATTAAATCTAAGTGGAGGATCTGTGAGGTTTTATTGTTCTTTCGACTCTTCTATTGCTACCAGTTGAGTTCTCCAGGAAGCCGATTCTCGGATGGAGGTTAGCATGGGGGGTTTATTAGGGCATGCTGTCAAGATCATCACTGTTAGAGGAAGGAAGGAAGCAGGATTGGGCAGAGGAAGGAGTTGGACTGGGTTGCAAACACAAGGACTCAGCTGAGCTGATCCTTCTGGGACTTTGGAGCTGGGATGGCTGTTCCTGGTTGGTCCCTGTTAGGGTGAGGGGGCAGGGCTGTTACGCCCTCTGCCCCCAACCCAGGATGTCAAATGACTGACTTCAGTTCTGAATGGGGGATTTGGGTGACACAGCAGAACACTTATAAATTTGAAATGTTTTGTATTAAAAGCTTGGGGTTGGGGATGTAAAAAAATTGCTTTGCCCTGAAAACATCTGATAACCACCTGCCTACATTGATTTCATCCTTATAAAACACTTCAAGTATAACGATTGGCATCCCCATTTTAGAGATGAGGGAACTGAGGCAGCGCTAAGTCAAGTCACCAGCCCAAGGTAAATGTTAGGGCTGGAATTCAGATCCAGGTGGTCTGACATCAGAAGTGGGGGGTTAACCCACTGCACTATTATACTCCATTATTTCATTTAGTCCCCTGGAAAACATCATCTCCTCAGAGTCCCCCCATTCCTGCCTGGTCCATCTGTCTTACTGTCCCAGTTGCATGAGGAGTGGTTCTCATCTGGTGGCCCAGTCCATTTGCAACGATTCCAGATCTTCCTCCACAGAAATCATTTCTTCCCCATTCCAAGCCTGTTCCCATCTCATTGCATGAGGAAGGAACCCACCTGTGCTATTTTTGCCTCCATGTGTCCCTTATTCCAGAAGGGCCCTTTGCTTCCACCAAGGAAAGTGGCCAACAGGTGTGTTTCTAAAAACTGAGTATCAGGGCGCCTGGGTGGCTCAGTCAGTTGAGCATCTGCCTTCAGCTCAGGTCATGATCCCAGGGTCCTGGGATCGAGCCCCGCATCGGGCTCCCTGCTCATGCGGGAAGCCTGCTTCTCCCTCTCCCACTCCCCCTACTTGTGTTCCCTCTCTCGCTGTGTCTCTCTCTGTCAAATAAATAAATAAAATCTTTAAAAAAAATAAAAATAAAAAAATAAAAACTGAGTATCACTGGCACATAACAGGAATTTGAGACATGCTTATCAGATGGTTGAATAAAGGGAGCTTTACTGGACGCAGCAGGGAATCTTGCATTTTAAAGGAGACATTCGGGGAAACTTTTTGCTGATCTTTCATGGACATCAGTGTTCTTACTTCATGGTTCCATGACAGCTCGTGTGTGTGTGTGTGTGTGTGTGTGTGTGAAGTAAGAAGTAGAAAGCTCTATCCCTCTGTCACAAAAACTTAAGGGGGCCCCAAAGCATGGTTACTTGAGCCTCAAAGTGTTAAAAATTCAGTAAGGCAGCTTGTTCTGTCCACACATGTCTTTTTTCTCCCCAGCGTGCCCACATATCTCCGGAATACCCAGACTGGGACACATTTCCAAGAAGCCACCTGGAACCACTGCTTGCTCCCTCTGACCCTCAGGGTTATCGTGGAGTCTGGCTGCTCACGTCTTGCTCTTTTCCTTTTGGTGACTCCTCTCTCCAGAATCCTATCATTGCTCTTAGATTTAGCCTCTAGGAGAATCCACTCACACATGTATGTGGTCTCCCACACAATCTGTGTCTGAACCTCAATTATAGATGTACTTTTATTTCCACTTCTCCCCCTCAAAGGACTCTATTTCTCACCTCTATCAGTACATGCACTAAGGGGCTCGGAAGAGGTCATCATCATTATATGTGCTGTGTATGCATATAGGTATATGCACACGTATACATAGCCATTTGCACATACACACTCGTATATGTAATTCCACACATGTAAAATGAATGATAGTTAGCTCTCAAGTCTTCCAATCCCCCTACACAGATGGAACAGCTCTGCCTTATAGGCTCACTCTGAGCACAGCTACATTTCTATAGTAACTCAAAATTTTACCATAATTTATCTGTCCGTATGTTTGTCTTCCCCATGAGTCTGAGAGCTCCTATGGGTAAGAAGCCTTACAGCTTCTTATTCCTTGTATTCCCAGGGCCTGGTAAATAGGTACAATGCTGTTGCGTGCATTAATAAAAGAAGCAGTATCAGTCGGTCAACCATATTATTAAAGGGTGACTCAGTCCAGTAGGACATGTGAGTGTAGCAAAGGGTTCTTATGTTTTCCTACTTCCTACCTACACAAACCTGGACGGTATTAGTCCTTCCAGAAAGATTTTTGTTCTTTTTAGAATGGAAATTCTTGAAATAAAAAAAACATCCTTCATTTGTTCTACACAGAGACCAGTGATGCTAAGAACTTCCTAACTGTTTGATATTAATCAGAAATTTTATTCATGGCCTAATTTTCAAAAATTGCTTTCCTGTACCATCCCTCAAGTGTATGTGTATATATGTTTTTATACACACATTCTAGTTTGTAAGCTCTTCAGAGAGAGGACTGGTCAATCTTTATATTTTATGATTCCAGCATATGGCCATATTAATCAACATTAAATTGTAAGTAACTATAGCTGTCACTTTAGGACACTGCTTTGGGAACAGCTATTAACTAATGAACAAAGAGCTCAGATATCAACCATAGGACGTTATCTATGGCTCTCTTGAAACACCTGGCACTGTGATTATTTGCTGGAGGAGGTCTTTGTAGTAGTAAAAGTATGCGATGGTTGGTTCTAACTTGTTTTGTGTGATAGCTTCTAAAGGATTTCTGGTACACACGCAGCCCTTTTCCTCTCCCCACACCCCTCCAGGACCCTGTTGCTTTCCACTGGTATCTCTCAATCTGGCTAGAGCTCCGTGGCCTCTTGTGCCCTTCTCTCTATACCTCGCTCTGTGGCAACAGGAGGAGGGCGGAGCAGCTTCAACCTTAGAGATGATGGGGATCAAAGGAACTTGGATTCCTAAATAGGAATTCCTAGCTCTTCCTAAAGAGGAAGAGCTAGGAATATGAGGGGAGGGACAGATGGATGGAACTAAGGCTGTTGAGGGCTTATCATTGTGCCAGGTATGATGTCAGACATTATACCTGTTATTTAGTCCCCTGAAAAATGTTACATATTGTCTTCAGTTTACAGAAGAGAAAATGAGGTTTCAGTTTCCCACGTCACACAACAAGGATGTGGCGGAACCCAAGCCAGCCATCCCTGATCCTCTTCAAGATACCCAGCTGGGAGCCTTGATTCTTACGACTCACTTCCCACTGGAGGTGCAACCTTGAATAACTTCATTGAATGAAGCATTTTCAGTGTTTTTCCCCTGAGTATTTTATTTATTGTCATATAACATCCTGTATTAATAAATTACACAATCTATATCTCTTTCTACACTGGTAGAGAGTAGGCTATCAAATCTCCCAGGGAGATCGCTATGCTCTCTCTCTCTCTAGCTTCAATTGGTGGAAAAGAATATCTTTCCCCTAACCCCACTCTTGCTCAGTCTTAGTTAAAAATCACTTGATTGCAAATTAAAAAACAAATCACCCTCACTCCATCTTGTCCAGACAAAAGGAACTCAGGAGACACAGGTGTCTAATGGAACCCAAGGTCAGAAAGTACAATCAGTCCTCAAAAGGGCCTAGAACCAGAAACTGAAGAATCAGTAGCAAGTAAATGAGGTTCTCTCTCATTCTTTCTCTCTCCCTTCCCCTTACTCGCTCTACACATCTGCGTCATCCTTTGCCCTCTCCACACATTTGACCTCTATTTGGGCAAGTACTTGACTCATGTACAGTCTCTCATCTCAGCTGTCCATCACTTCTCAGTTCAAGCATCTCACCCAGCCCTTAACCATGTCTCTAGGTCCCACCTGTAAATTCTCAGAAAACAGAATCTGATGGGCCTAGCCTGAATCACACGGTCACCACAATTCTATCAGTGGTGACTACAGAGGCAGGTGACTTGCCTCACAGATCTCTGCTCTCTGAGAAGGAGGTGTGGGCAGTTTCTGAACAGGGTATGGGAACAGGGAAGAAATGATTAGAGGAAGAAATGACTGGAAGTTGGTCATAGCACAAAATACGGTAAGGTGCGAGTATTGTCAGTTATAACTGAAGAGCCCAGAACCAGAGGAGACTAAGCAGAGGATCCCTACTAGCACAGCTGCTAACAATGCAATGACCACGGTGAGAAATTATTGGGCCATGAATGCTTTAACCCAAAGTTATATTTCTGGCCTTTTTGACTCTTTGATTCCATTTCTTCCTGTCAATATTTGACCCATTGTGAAATAACAAAATCCTGAAAACAACCTGAAGGTCTTTCGCTATGGAAATGGTGAATAGTCATTGTACAGAATACTGTGCATCTCTTAAAAGGAATGAGTTGGATCGATATGTATTAGCTGAGAAAATATTCAGGATTTTATTAAATTAAAAAACACTGCAGAATAATGTATATAATATCCTAATTTATAAAACAACAACAACGACAACAAGAACAACTACAAAGCAAAGTTTTAGCCAGCTACATATGTGTAGATATGTGTAGGTGAGTAAGGATATACCAAACTGTGAACACTGGTTACTTTGGGGGCTGGGGAAGGGGGATTAAGGAGTGAAAGTGGTAGATAATTAATGTTTTCTTTATATACTTCTGAATCATTTGTTAGAAAACCCACATGCCATCCTTATAATTTTTTAAGTTTATAAATGAAGAAGAAAGGTTTTTTTAATTTCTATATTCAAGAGCCCATCTTAAATACTACAATTTCTGGCCTTTTTAGATCCTCTACCTACACATGGGTGCTCTGTGCAAACTCCCACAGAACATGAACTTCTCTTACGATTCTGATATTCTGCCTGGAATGATAGATGGTGCCTATTTCTCTTCACCTTACTTACACTGTAACTCCATCAGGGAGCCATTTTTGGACACCCCCCCCCCCCAAAAAAAAACATCTAAAATGGTATATTATACAGAAGAGATACCTGGTAAACCTGAATAGGATTAACTCAATACTTAGAATTCTTCCAGCATGTCCTGTATGTTGTCTTCAAAAAGGTAGATTCTTTCTAAGAATTTGCCTTGACCTGTAAATGCAGCAATCTCCAATTCTATAGTACAATGCCGTATTATTTTCTAGCCATTTCAAGGTAATTTATATTTTGGTTCATAATTTGAGGGGAAATCAAATGAGTCATTTTTTTTAATATTGTAAGTTGATAACTCAGTGAACTCCAAGCCACCGTATATCTTTAAAATTAATTTGGGGCACCTCAGCTGACCTTGGCAGGCACAGTCCAGCAGGCCCGGGGCTTGAAAAACCAAAGCAGTGATTCACACTGACAGAGATGAAATGGCTCATGTCAAACTCTTCCAAATTACACTCATGCTTGACATGCTATTCTCCTTCTGAATGCACCTCTTTACTGGGAAACCATCATTCAAGGGACATATAGTTAAACATTTAATAAATCCATGATCAAAATCCAGGAGTATAATTAAACCTTTGATGAAAGTGAGAGAGGGTGGGAGCAGAACCCAGGTAGAACACAGAGAACAAAGGCAAGGGGTAGGGAAGACGTTTGTGTTGAGACTGTGGTAGAAATTCTGAGACTTTCAGTTGTCCTTTGGACCATGCTTTCACTTAGCTCTGGTGGCAGCAAGTTTATAGGGAACTAGAGACTAATCTCAGTGGACATTAAGAAGCTCCTGAGGAGTTAGACCAAGGCACTGTCAATAATGCAGGCACTTGAAGCTGACCTTGAACTCACCCATTGCCATACAGCAAGAATAATATGTCTTAATGTAATACAGACTTAATAATAAAACACTATACCCATAAAGATTACTAGAATAAGAAAAGACCTGGGGAGGAGGGATTAGATAATGTATACCAAATAGGGTGCACTGAGGGAGAACGTAGTGAGGGCAGCAAGGTACAATGAGGAAACAATGGAACAGGGGTCCAGAGACCTGTTTCTGTCTCTGCCATGAAAATCCCCATTTGTGACCTTGAACGTATCATTCCAGCTCTTAAAAGTCTCATGGGGATGTCATTTGTTCCTCACGCTACAATGTGCAAAAGAATCACCTGGGAACCTTGTTAAAATGCAGAACCTGATTTAGTAGATCTGCGGAAGTTTTGCATCTCACAAGTTCTGGAGAGATCCACAAACCACAAAGAGAAGCAAGAAATTCGACGATCACCAGATTCCCTTCCAGCTCTAAAATTCTAATTCCTAAAGCAGCATCTCCACCTTCTCATGTAGACCCCTCTGAGTACCCCCTGTCCCAGCAGAGAGTGGCCTCTGTCTTCAGAGACTCAGTCTGTTTTCATTCCCAATTTAACAGTGCCACAATTCTCATGATCACTTGGGATTCTCCTCTCTCACCAAATAAAGGGGAATGGAAATTGAACAACCCATCCTTTCTTATCTTCTAAGCTTAGAGGCAAGCACATAGCCCCCCCCTTTTTTAAATTTTATTTTATTATGTTATGTTAGTCACTAGTTTATGATGTAGTGATCCACGATTCATTGTTTTCATATAACACCCAGTGCTCCATGCAGTAGGTGCCCTCCTTTATACCTATCACCAGGCTAACCCATCCCCCTACACCCCTCCCCTCTAAAACCCTCAGTTTGTTTCTCAGAGTCCATAGTCTCTCATGGTTCATCTCTCCCTCTGATTTCCCCCCCTTCATTTTTCCCTTCCTTCTCCTAATGTCCTCCATGCTATTCCTTATGTTCCACAAATAAGTGAAACCGTATGATAATTGACTTTTTCTGCTTGACTTATTTCACTTAGCATAATCTCCTCCAGTCCCATCCATGTTGATGTAAAAGTTGGGTATTCATCCTTTCTGATGGCTGAGTAATATTTCATTGTATACATGGACCACATCTTCTTTATCCATTCATCTGTTGAAGGGCATCTTTCAATAATCTCGGCTCTGTCCACAGTTTGGCTACTGCGGACATTGCTGCTATGAACGTTGGGGTGCGTCTGGCCCTTCTTATCACTACATCTGTGTCTTTGGGGTAAATACCCAGAAGCGCAATTGCTGGGTCATAGGGTAGCTCTATTTTTAATTTTTTGAGGCACCTCCACACTGTTTTCCAAAGTGGCTGTACCAACTTGCATTCCCAACAACAGTGTTAGAGGGTTCCCCTTTCTCCACAACCTCTCCAACATTTGCTGTTTCTTGCCTTGTCAATTTTTGTCATTCTAACTGATCTAAGGTGGTGTCTCAATGTGGTTTTGATTTGAATTTCCCTGATGCCTAATGATGATGAACATTTTCACATGAGGAGATTTTTCTGCTTGTCATTTGGAAAATTGACAAGGGCACGTGACAAACGCTTCAACCAACTTGTTGATATTCTAGACATTTCTTTCCAGTGCTTTTTCATACACACACACACACACACACACACAGATACATGTTTTTTCAAAATGGGAATTATAGTGAATATATAGGTTCATGCTCACTACCAAATTGTATTTTCTCATTTCATGAAAAATCTTCAAAGTTGTGATTTTAATGAATTCACAATATTCCATCATAAGAATGTCCATTATTCATATCGCAATTGTTGGACAGTTAAGTTTTTTGTGGCAATTTTAAATAATATGAAGGTAAAAATCCTTACTGTTTTTATAGGTACCACTTGTTAAATATCTACTATGTGCCAAACACTGTATTAAATGCTTTACATACATCATTTAATCCTCGCAATGACCTTTCAAGATGAGTATTATTATAATATCCTTTCTATTGAGAAGGAGACTGAAACACAGAAAAGTCACATGACTTACTCAGGATCACAGCACTAGTCAGTGGCAGAGGTGGAAACACGCTCGGGTCTATCCAACTCTAAAGCCAAGCTCATAACCACTGTGTGGCACCTCCTTGTACATAAACCCACAGGTGACTCTCTGATTATTTCATTAGGATATTTTTTTTGTTTTTGTGGGCATAAATTCTTTTCATTTAATTGCAAAAGTGATATAGGCTCAGAGAAATAACTGAGGCAATGCATAGATGTAAATAAAAAATCTACACCCTCAGTGGCGCCTGGGTGGCTCAGTTGTTGAACGTCTGCTTTCGGCTCAGGTCATGATCCCAGGGTCCTGGGATCGAGCCTCACATCGGGCTCCCTGCTCCGTGGGAAGCCTGCTTCTCCCTCTCCCACTCGCCCTGCTTGTGTTCCCTCTCTCGCTGTGTCTCTCTCTCTGTCAAATAAATAAACAAAATCTTTAAAAAAAAAAAAAATCTACATCCTCCTTTCTCTCCCTTCTCTGATTTCTTAAGTTCATTTCCTTTCTATGTGTTTTCTATGCTAAAATAGCACATGGAAAGGCAGAAATCATGTGGTTTTCACCATTTCATCCCTGGCACATAGCTAGCAAAACATGTGTTGAAAGGATAAATGAATCACTGAATACTATAAAAAAAAAAAATGGAGCCTTACCATACATTGTTTCTCTGAAATTGTTATTTTCACTTAGTAAATCTCAAAGAACTTTCCAAGGCACAACATATAGATATAACTATTTTAAAAATAACCGTATAATAATCCATGATATGGATACACCATAATTTATTAAGCCATTTCCCATAAATCGACATGTACATTTACGGATTTGGGGAGTTACTCCTGATGCTGTAATAAATACCACACATACTTTTTTAAATGATTTATTTACTTATTTTGGGGGGCGGGGGAGGGCTGGCAGAGGGAGAGGGAGAGAGAATCTCAAGCAGACTCCGTGCTGAGTCCAGAGTCTGATGCGGGGCTCAATCTCATGACCCTGGGACCATGACCTGAGCTGAAATCAAGTCGGATGCCCAAACGACTGAGCCATCCAGCTGTCCCTCCACATGTACTTCCATATGCTGATGCTTTTTCCCTTTAGGACAGTTTCTATAATTAGGATTACTAGTTCATAAGGGATGTATATTTTAAATTTTAATACATAATGCCAGGGAATTTTTCTAAAATGCTTGGCCAATTCACATTCAAGCAAGGAGTATGTAAGAGTATCCATCTTGGTGTTTTGACTTGCATTTTATTACTGGTGAGGTTGAATGCCTTTTTAAATTTCTTGCTTGCTCGCTTTTTTCTGTGAATTGCAGGAAACTTGCTCTAAGTAAAATTGCTGGATTAAAAGATGTGAACATTTTAAATGTGCTTGACATCTAGCCAAATTGTCTTCCAGAAGTTCTGTAATAACTTACCCTCCCACAAGCAGAGCATGTCACCTCCAAACTAGGTATTTTAATTTAAAAAGTTAAGGCGTTTGCCAATTTGAGAGTCTCTGATGATCTACTTGGGCATTTCTCACCTTTCCTTCAGAAAGCCAGGTGGCTTTTTTTTTTCCCCTTCAGAAAGCTCCTGGGGAGAAATTTCATCCCTAAAGGGAAAGCTGGGGTGGAGGGAAGAACTTTTAGCACAGGGACTTGGAAGGGTAGCCAGGAGCTATACTGGGAGGTTTAAGTCACTTCCAAGAAGATAGTGGAACGGGAAAATGAGTGCTAGTCTTGTGTCCAGAAGAATTGAGAGAGCCCGTCCAGAATTTGAGGTCAAGTTTATACTGGTACTTTCTGTGGGGCATGGCCAGGGTGCTGTGGGGGAAGCTTAATTTCTCCTGTCACATTCTAGGAAGTGTTGGCCACCAATGGGCCTAATCCCATTAAACAGAATTTAATTCAAACAAGCAAATACTGTTCAGCGTTTGCCATAGACAAAGCCCTGACAAGGGGAAGAGATTCCCGTCTATAAACTGCATTATTCGAGACTACAAAAACCTTAAACCAGAGTAAGATATGAACTGTTTGCAAGGTTCATCAAGCTATGGTGAGTTGAAACAGAGAGGTTACATCTATTTAGTAGGATCAGGAATGGCTTTCTAGACAGAGGTCAGGAGGTTTGAGTGGTGCCTCAGTTCTGAAAAAGGTTGTTATGTTCCCCCACCCCAGCCACTGTCAGAGCTTTGGGCAGCCACCAATCCATGTGCTACCCTCACAGGTCCATCCAAGTGTTGCCCTCACACCCTAGACCTACAGGCTGATCAGCGTCAAGTAGGGAATTTAACCACCCCTCTTCTGAAGACCAGAGTTCAGAGACTCAGTTTAAATTAAGAGCATCTGGTGTGTCCCCAGTGAGGTCAAGCTGGGATTCAATGTGGCTGTTTAAGAAAACAGCTGGTGGTGACCTCTCTGGATGTAGATTCAGCTGGGAGTTTGCATTTCACTGAAAAAAGGGGGAGGGAGATTTCATGCAGGAGAGGATGAATGAAAGAGAAAAAGAGTAAGGAGTGGGTTGTTTGGTGTGACATGGTTCCTGTTCCCTTTGGATCTCTGGGACTGGTCATGAGCCCCACAGGAGAGAGGCATTCCAGAATGTAAGTTCTCAGAGGCTGTGGGTCTCAGGACCAAGGCAGGAGGGTTTCAGGGGAGGTCAGTGCTTCAAGGCAGAGAAGTCCAGCTCTCCTCCTGGCCCCCAGGCTCGCTGAGTCTTTAGCCTGAGGGCAGCTTTGCCCAGGACAGTGAGCACCCAAGGAGGCTCTCTGCTAGAGAGCGAGTCCTCGTGAAGGGCATCAGCTACAGGCTGGATGACTCCCCGGAAAGCTCAAGAGTAACAACAGGAAGACTGGGGAAGGGAGGGAGCGGAGGTCCTGCGTGCTGCTGCCAGGGCTGAAAACCATCAGGATCTGGGCATTAGTGTCAACACAAATTCATTTGTGCCTATACTTTCCTGAGACCTGGAAACAGTTAGTTACACAGGGCATGGTATAAGATATCTTACCTAGAGTGCAGAAAATGGACTTAAAACTTCCTCAATTAAGACACTCCACTTCACTAGATGAAGCCTTCCAGCTCAAGCTCAGGGAACATCCCATATCCTATCCTGATGTGTGTCACTAGGTTCTGTTCAAATCCTAAAATTAGAATCTGGATTCATTGGTGAGAACTTCTAGGGAGGCCAGAGTCACTTTAACTCAATTAAATTCCCATCACACAGTGTTTATTAGCAGTTATATACTGAACCCTGAATACGGAAGATGTTTAACACCTATTAATTTGCTTTGATTTAATGTGTGAATTTTTGCATATAATTTTTTTTTAATATATTAAGCCCTATAGTTTGCATTTACTATACCCATGAGGACAAGTGACATCCTCCTTCCCTAAGCACTTTCCTTTCTACCTCTCCAGTTATTAAGCCATTAAGGGGACCCCTTGCCTGTTTACCCACAGGGAGGCCCCATGCCTCTCCCACGAAGGTCCGTTCCAGTGTCATGGGAAGGAGATGTGAAGGGCACGGAGCTTCCTCTGGGTGCCAGGCCTCCTTGTTACAAGTGCCCTTACTCCTTTCTTCCTGTCCCTCTTCCTCTAGGCTCCTTTCTCACCAGAGAACCACAAACAATGGAAACCCTTTACCTCCCTAGGGTCTCTCCTCAAAATTTTGTTTGGAAAATGCCATATTTTTTTGGTATGACTTCCAATCTGCAAAGACAAACAAAATCCAAGATGAAATTGACACAGGCTGTTTATTCCTGAATGTGCAGCAAGGGAACCCCATCTGTCCTCATGTTCATTTCAGCAGGGCCTCCAATGTGTTAGAAAAGGGAGCAGGTATTACAGAGTAAAATGAAATACTGAGACGAGATTCTGAGTGCTGGACTTTCTGTTGAGGTAGGGTGTGGAAGCCGGGGACATGTTCTAAGTGGCGTTCTGTACATTCGGCAGTCTGTGGTCAGCTGCAAAGGGACAAGTGAGCAGCTGGGGGACATTTCAAGAGAGGAAGGGTTTTCTGTGGCTGGCTATCTCCCAGGGGTGGAGGGGTTGCTGGGAAAAGCTGACACCATGGCATGAAGTTTCGCACATCAAAAGCCAGTCGTGTAGAATATATAGATCTTTAATCTTTTGCTGGAAGATAACTAACATCTTAATTCTAAACTGGAGCTAGCAATAATTCAGAAATGTATTCATTAGAAAGAGTTTATACTTCCTTTTGAACGCCCCACCTCACTTGGCTGTGTAAAGTCCCGCCTTAACCCAAGCATCCTCCCCACATGTCGGGTGTTCTAGAGCAGGCAAGCATGTCATCTGCGGGCCTCTCTGCCTCTCATTTACAGCTCAGGCTCCGGGATGCGGCACCTCCCCTCCTGTGAGCATCTATCTGTTCTCCTGCATCTGGAGATGGGCGGCTCTCTGGCCTTAGTTACTCTCACCAGTACTCCTTCATTCTCCATTTAAGCCCATTTCCTGATGGGATGGCAGAAGGAAATGATAAAACAGACAATTGTGATGATGTTCAGGGCTGCTAGGCATACGGAGGCCCTAAGGAGGATCTTCTCGATGTGCTCCCAAGGGCCACAGTCTTGAAGGGATGATCTTTCTTCTCTCTGGGGAGAATACCCTATGGCCCTATGGCATGTGTCCTGAACAAAACCAAGGCCAACCATCATAAGCCTGCCCACCTCCAGAGAGGAAGAACTGCCCCTTTGCAGTCCCTACCTACCTCCACTGGCTTGATTCGCTGTCCCAGGATTGACCTTGACCTCATCCAAAAAAAGATGTCAGTGGTGATGCTCATTCTCCTCAGGGAAAGCTCCACCCCCCACTCCCAGGGGTGTGGTCTTACCCTCTGGCTTTCATCAAGGTAATTAAATTACATAAGAACACAGCAGTTTGGCCTCAGAACATTCCAGGCTAATGAGTCTTAAGGAAGACCAAACATGTGTTTTTGACCAGGACACCCTAGTTAGAGGGGCTATAATGTGCAAGAATCTTCATACACTTTATTTTGAAGTCCTCTGACAGCACTGTAAGTAGGTGGCGTTAACCTCATTTTACAGATGAGGAAACGGAGTTCCACGGAGGTTAAGTAACAAGCCCAGCACACTCAGCTGGAAGGCAGTCAGTCAGAATTTGCACTCAACTGCTTGTGCTTCTAAAGACTGTTCTGTTCACAAGGCTAAGGCCAATGCCAGATGTGCTTTGAAAAAGCAATGGTCTTTCCTTTCTAGTTATCTGCCTGATGTTCCACTCTTTGAGCCCTTTGGCTGTGGATTCTGCATGAACATTCCTCTCCTTCCACCAATATTTATCTTTTTCCCTCAGTGAATTTTCAGTCAGAAACCGCCTTCTTCTGTCCCTCCTCTCCCTCCCCTCCCCCACACTCCCCCTTCCCTCTCCTCCCTCTTGCCCTCCTTCATCTCCTAAATGTAGAACAAGGTTGTGTTTTCCTACTTATTTGCAAATCTTACTTAGAAGTCACTGGTGGTATGTTTAAGGGGTGAATCCCTTGTCTTTCCTGAGAGCACTTTTGCTTTCCAAGGAGACCAACGTGGCTGTCACAGATCCCAGATTTCTGATGCAGCTTAATTTCTTTTAAAAATGTCAGAGTTCAAGGGCTGTGTCCACATAAATACTGAAACTGTGAGCACAAGTTACAGGTCCTTGGAGAAGAAAAGTTGCCTAATTGGGTGGCCAGCTTCCAAGAGTTCTCTTGGTAATCCTTCCTCATGACTATTTCTCCTTTACAAAATCATTTCCAGAAGAGTTTGGAGGGGGTATAGCTCAGTGGTAGAGCATTTGACTGCAGAAGAGTTTGGAATTTGCCTTCTGAGGTGTCACAGCACCCATCTCAAAACACACTCCACTAGCAAAATTATCTGAAACAATTACTGCAAGCAGTGAGTGCAGGGCTTGTATCCAAACGCTGGGAATGCGCTTACCAGGGGTGGCCACTGAAGGCACTGTAGGAGAAAAACAGCTTTATACAGCTATCAGAGCTTTTGTTTTCGTTTTTAAATCACGTTGAGGACTACTTGTACAAGCAAAATAAAGCAAAGACCTGAAAAAAATTGTCTAGATGCCTCAGGTTAAAAAACCCACTGTAGAAATAGAAAAGGAATACCACAGCCTTGCTGGACTGTCTTCACATGGGTCAGATTCCAAGGTGATAGCTCAGATTTCCCCTATCCTGTGAGACTGGGCAAACCACTTAACTCTTCTGTGTCCTCCATAACTCTTCCCTTCACTCTGCTTATATAGACACCATTCATAACTCAGTGGTACAAAGAATGCTTGGTAAATTTCCCAAAGGAAGAGCCCCCTCCTGCTGCCAGGTTTGCAAGCCCTGTTCTAGTACTTCTTTCTTTGACATCCTGGGAAGAGACAGAAGAGAGAGGGTTTCCATCTTGATTTCCAGAGTATTTGTGGCTGATCTGGGCCCATTGTGGAATTGGCTCTTTTTACTTCAGGTTGTGGCCCCCAAACTTTTAGAAATGAGGAAGGGAGGAAGGACACAGTTGAAGAAACTTAAGGAATTAGGTGGTTTGTAGGAATTATTATCATTGACTCTCTGAGTATTAGCTTTGGACCAGTGGGTGACTTGGTTTGTTAAAAAACAAAATTTAACTGAGTAAATTTGAAGATCTAATTGGCATGATTAAGCGATTCAAGAATTGGTCAGCATCTCATCTAGCAAATAGAAAGGAGCCCCAAGGAGCTATACAAAATGGAAGGTTTTATAGGCAGAAATGGGGCAGGACAATTAGCAAAAGAAAAGAAAGGATTGTTTCAGGCAAGATCACCTCCCCTTAGAGGGAAGGAGAGGGGTTCTGATTAGGCAGATTACCTCATCTTCCCTTGGGGGATAGAGAAGGTCTGTGCATGTGACAGATTACCTCACTGGTGCTGACCAGAAAATGCCTGACTGACCAGTTAAGAGTACATTTCTGGGGAAGGTTGCAACTGCAATTAGGTTAGGTATTATGCCCTTGTTTGGTGACTTTACCTAAGCGACTCCATTTTGGGCCCATGGTTTTCTTTTTAATAGTTTTTATGCTCAAGTATGTGCATATTCCTTGGCCATAAAGAAACTGTTATCCATTTGCCCAGCTACCCTCCAGTCTTCCTTCTGAATTTTTACATTTGCACAGACAAGTCCTAATTGCAACAATACATGCTTTAGGAAAAAATAATGTGTGGACTATAAGACATTCCCACCATAAAGGCAAGTAGAACAAACCTAGCTAGAGCAGGCAGAAATGAAATTCTACTTCTAATAACTGAGACCTAACTAATTAGAGATCAACAGGGTGCTAGATATAAGGTCAACTCACAAAAATCAATAGCGTACCTCAACAGCAGCAAAATCCAACTACAAAATATCAAATTAGCATCCACCATAGTAGCAAAAGTTATAAAGTACACAGTAATTAATGAAGAATGTCTAAAACCTCCATATTCTGTTAAGGAATAGAAAAGAATCCTGATTAAACAGAGAGATAGTTCATTCTCTTGGATGGGATGATTTAGTTCTATAAAAATGGTCCATCCTTGCTGAAATTAATCTATAAATTTAATACAATACCAATCAAAATTCCAGTTAGATTATTTTGAGGAATGTGATCAAGTTATTTCAAAATGCATGTGAAGTGACCTCAGAAGATGACAGATTAGGGAGTCTCAGCCTTTGTCCCCCCTTACAAAAACAATAATTTAACAACCAGACACGAGTGAAAATCCCCGTAAGAGAACTCCAGAGAACAATTAAGAAGCTGCGGCAACCCAAAGGAGCACAAACACTGAGGACGGACACATAGAAAAGCACGCAAAGTGTTTTACCTATTTTACTTCATCTCCCAACCTAGCATGGCTTGGTGCCAAGAGGAATCCCCTTGGCCGTGACCTACCACCTCCAGGGACAAGGAGAGAAGGAAGACCTCAGCAGCCCTGCTGCCACCAGGGACCACTGTAGATTTTGACAGTAAGGACCTCTGTTGTCTTTGCAGATGCTGACTCCAGCTGATAGAGCTGCTCAGCACACAGGCTGCAGCACTCCATACAGCGGGAGCACGCCCCTCCCCCCCACTCACACACACACATACACACATTCACACACTCACACACTCGCTCACACACACACATTCACACACACAGACACACACACACTCTCACACACACAGTCTCACGCACACACACTCACACACATTCACACACTCACACACACTCGCTCACACACATGCACTCACACACACATACACACACTCCCTCACTCCCTCACACACTCGCTCACACACACACTCTCACACTCACACACTCTCTCTCACACACACATTCACACACTCGCTCACGCACACGCTCACACACACCACACACTCGCTCACACACGCACATTCACACACTCTAACACACATTCACACACGCACACACACTCACTCACGCTCACACACTCACACTCGCTCACAGACACACACTCACACTCGCTCACGCTCACACACACTCGCTCACACTCACAACACTCACACCACACACAGACACACACTCACACACTCGCTTACGCACTCAGTCACACACATTCACACACAAACACACTCACTCATTCACACACAGTCTCACACCCCCACACACACAGTCACACACACACACATTCACACACACTCGCACACTCACATACATTCACACTCTCTCACACACTCACCACACATTCACTCACACACTTGCTCACACACACAATACTCTCTCATACACACACTCGCTCATGCTCACACACTTGCTCACACACACCACACTCACATACACACACACTCGCTCACACACACTCACATACCTACACACACATTCACACACACACATTCACTCACACACACAGACACACACAGAGACACACACTCACACACACACACACAGTCAACAAGGATGCCTGCTCTCACCACTTCTGTCCAACACAGTACTGCAAATCCTAGCCAGAGAAATTAGATAAGAAAAAGAAATGAGGAAAAATTGGAAAGGAAGAGGTAAAATTATCTGTTTGCAGATGACATGATATTATATGGAGAAAACTCCACCAAAAAACAGTTAAAACCAATAAACAAATTCAGTAAAGTTGCAGGATACAAAATCAACATAAAATAACAGCAGCATTGCTGTATACAAACAGTGAGCTATCCGAAAAGGAAATTAAGAAAATTCACAATAGCAACAAAAATAAAATATTGAGTAATAAATTTATCCAAAGAGGGGAAAGACTTGTAAAACTGATAGCGACATGCAGAAAACTGAATGTCTACATGCAGAAGAATGAAATTAGATCCTTATCTCACACCATATGCAAAATTCAACTCAAATGGATCAAAGATGTGAATGTAAAAGCTGAAACTGTAAAAAAAGAAGTACACTGAAAACTATAAAACAATAATGAAGGAAGTTAAAGACACACATAAATGGAAAAACATCTTGTGTCCATGGACTAGAAGAATTAATATTGTGAAAATGTCCATACTACCCAAAGTGATCTACAGATACAATGCAATCCCTATCCAACTTCCAATGGCTTTTTTCTCGTAAACTAAAAATCTATCCTAAAATTCATATGAAACCACAAAAGATGCCAAATAGCCAAAGCAATCTTGATTAAGAAGAACAAAGCTGGAGGCATCACACTTTAAATATATATAATTTTTATTTACCAATTATACCTCAATAAAGATGGGAAAAAATGTGTGTGGAAGACCATATTCTTCCATAAACACCTAAGTCAACTTGGATAAAAAGAGGATCAGAGAGAAGGAAGAGAACTTGCCTCATCTGCTATGATCATGCTACAAGCCCTAATAATAAAAACAGGATGGTACGAGTGCAAAAACAAACAAGGAGACTCATAAAATACATGATTGTGCATAGAGTGGACTCATGGACCCATGCATTTATGGGAACTTAATAAAATGATAAAGGTAGCAACCACAAAACAACAGAACTAACAAAAAGCCATTAATAGATGATGATGGAAGAGAATTATTGGGGGAAGGGAGGTGAGGGGAGGAGAGGGGAGATGGTCAGCAGGTAAAGACCAAATGGCAAAGGACAAATACTACCACATTAGTGGATTTTGCCCCGCCTATGTCAAATGAGACAATTTTATTATTTTTTTTAATGTATGTGACAATTCTTTGAAGAGGATTAGATGGTGAACTGTCCTTGTGTTTGTAATATAAAGGAACCACGGTAGCGGTACTAGCACTTGAGTTGGGAGCGTGGCTGCATGGGAGCATGGCTATAGAAGAAAAACACGTATAAACCTCATGCACTGCTGTCCCAGGCATCTGGCTGGGATACAAGTTAACTGAGCCTGTGTGGTTTCCCCTCTCGGAGCTGGGCGCTGCCCAGAACATAAAGAGTGAATTCAAAGGGTGGGAGAAGGCTGAAAGTTGGTGAGAAAGCAGGACCCCGAGTTTATTGGCGTATGCTGGGTGAGTGGATGCAGCAGGCCTGAAGGCACTGGGTCTTATGGATCCTCCAGGCTCCAGTTCTGTGTTAGGCATTGTTTTTAAATAGGACTTTCTGGATCAGCCATTTTAGCAGAACTGATTGGTCAGTGTGTTCTAATACACAAGTGTGGGTGATCTTTTGTCCTCGAGGTCACTAAAGTCCTAGATGTTTTGGCCGAGTCTCTGATGCCTTAAATCACATTGCACAGGCTCAGTTCATTCTGTCAGAAAGGAAGGGGTGCTGGACCCATGTGCCAGCAGAAGGCCTTCTTTTCTCCCCAGCAGCCCCTGGAACCCTGCGGCACGGTCAGGAGGAGGGCTCAGACTCAGCACTACGGCTTCAGACGTTGCATTGATGTGTGGTTAGAGTAACGATGCCTTGAAATCGGTGGCAACTATTTCCAGGAGGAGATGCTTGTTATTTATTTTTTAAAGGTATGTTTTAGAACAGGATTTTTCCCTCATTAGGAGGGGAGAGGAGTTTTGTTTTGTTTTTTTCAACTTAAATTGTCTAATTTACTCCACTTTCTTTATCAGTTTGCCAGTAGAAGCCAAGGTTAAGTCTTCCCAAAGTGACTGCTCCTAAAGTACAATGTTTCATGTGACCCCAGCCTATCTTTGGCCCCTTCTGGAGGCAATGTGACCTCATGAAAAGCAGAGGGCTTTGCAGTCAAATGGACTCTGTGTCTGGCCTGCCTGTGACTCCCTCCAGCTGTGATCGAGGGTAAATCATTTGACCTCTCTATTCCTCAGCTTCCTCTTCTGTAGAAGGGGGAAAGAGTATCCACCCCATGGTGTTATTGTGGAGATTAAATGACAGTGAAGATAAAAGTGCTTAGTGCCTGGCGTATATTAAGTGCTCAAAAACATTTCTTCAGTTCTGTTTGTTCGTTTAGTCTGTGTCATAGAGCACTGGGCAAGGCATCAACGTGAAATCAAGTTCCACTAAGAGCCAATCAGGGGAAATGGGGCCAACTGGCCAATCAGGAAAATCTCCTCTTATATAAAAGAGCAAATATTTTCAATACAAGCATGTTTGGGTTTGTGCTGTAGGTTTGTTTGGTTTGGTTTGTGTTTGTAAGTGCAAGATGAAACGTGAGAGGGTCCCTCGAGATGCCCGGGATGCTAGTTATGTCCTCGCCCTAGTTATGTATGTGCTGGCAGGTAAATGATGTGCAGTCCTAATTCTGTGAGCCACTCCATCAGACGGTGGCAGGCGAATGCACACGCTTCTCCCTGTTAGCAGTTCCTGCAAAGCTGCCATTGGAAGGACTCAGCACCTTACTCCAGAGCCCTCATTTTGGAAAAAGTGATTTCATGCCCAAAATAAAGGTCTGAGAAACATGTTTCCTCCCCATGCCCCAAATACATTCCTTCCAGAAAATCAAGAGAGTTAAAGTGTTTCTTTTCTATTTCTTCAGATATGGAAGGTTCAGACTACCTCTGCTGGGTTGATGGAAAGGCACCTCTCTGCTGCGGTCTAGTAAATTGGTCCTCAGGAAGCCTGAGAAGACTCTAATTAGTTGTAGCAGGTGCTGGTCAGGATGGCCGGGGTTTCGTTGGGCTGCAGAGATCCGACACAAGCAGAGAGAGCCTTTGGGCCTCAGCACCAGTCTTGTGGCTGATTCTGCCAGGCCCTGGGAGTGGGTTTTAGCCAGCCAGACCCAGCTCACCATGGGCGTTTTTTTAAGCTCAGTTCTTGATTCCATGGCCTAGACGTTGGGCCCTTGCCCTCTACATTAAATATTCTTGCTTTGTTTCCACAAGTCACTTCGCTCTCTCTCATCTCTGGGTTTTTATGCATATTCTATCCTCTTCCTGAAATAACTTTTCCCCAAAATCTCTCCTTCACAAAATTCTCTTCTTCACTGAACAAAATCGCATTTATCCTTTAAGTCTTGGCTTAGATGTCACATCCTCTCCCTTCCCCCAAAGCAGATCAGGGATATGTGATCTTCCTCTGCGTCCCGGAACACCCTGAACTTCCTCTATCAGGCACCCAGCGTGGGGTGCAGGGACTGCACGCACCTGCGCCCACTTGGCCCACGAGCCGTGAATATGGGCCATCAGCGCTATGTCTGCGTTATTCCCATCAGATTCACGGCACTCGTTCCGTGCCCGACTTTTCCGAGTGCTCTGACACAGGCCAACTTTTATTCACTCTGAGAGCAGATGCGCCAACTTGTTTTTAGTCTTCAACCCAAACACTGGGCCCTTGAAAACGGGGTGACAACATAAGGAAATGTCCAAAGAAAAGGGTTTTACATTAAGAGTTCACGTCTACTCCACCTCTTCGAGGCTTTAGGTATATTCATCCCCAGGCCCAAGGGACCTTGTTTGTCAAAGGGGAATAATAATGCCTTTAAAAAGTGAAAATATGAAGCTCTTTTCAGTTCCTATTAAGATAAAGGATTTTACGGGCGCCTGGGTGGCTCAGTTGGTTAAGCGACTGCCTTCAGCTCAGGTCATGATCCTGGAGTCCCTGGATCGAGTCCCGCATCGGGCTCCCTGCTCAGCGGGGAGTCTGCTTCTCCCTCTGACCTTCTTCCCTCTCATGCTCTCTCTCATTCTCTCTCTCAAATAAATAAATAAAATCTTTAAAAAAAAAAAGATAAAGGATTTTATTCCATGAACATGTGTTACTATCAGTTGGAAGGAGAAGGCATAGCTGGGAAGAAGTGTAAGGAGAAGGAACAACGCCAAATTGGTTCTTTTGTGTCCTAGTGTTTCTGACTCTGTGCAAGCGTGTGAAGGATTGCAACTGACTTACAAATTTTACAGTCTGCTGTTCTCTAAGCAGGTCACAAACTTAAATCAAGTTCCCATCTTTTAGACTCGGACACCACTCCTTATTGGCAAGTCGTTTGGGACCAGGGGAAAACTTTGGGCTGGGATTTGGCAAAAGCCAAAAACAAACAAGCAAATAAATAAACTAAAAGAGCCTCCCCCCCAAAACAAAAGAAAGAAAGAAAAGAAAAGAAACAAAAGGAAAAAGAAAAAGAAAAAAAAAAAAAAAAGGCAAAAGCCATCTCAGACGCCAAGCAGCTTCTGGCCTGTGATACTTTGATGATCTCACGGTAACCAGATGAGAAATCTGTGGACTGTATTCCTTATGAGTTATGTACATTTTGAAATGAAAGGTTTGAAAATTTTGAAATTAAAAGTTCTCTGGGCAAAATATGTTTTCTTGAACCAAAATGCAAAGAGGCCTAAAAAATGTCAATTTTTGATGGACTGTCAATTATGGACTTTGGGGGATTACGATGTGTCCTAGGTTCACGGGTTGTAACAAATGTACCACTCTAGTGGAAGACTTTGGATAATGGGAGAGGCTGTGTGTGGGGAGTGTATGTGAAACCTCCGTACCGTCCCCTCAATTTTGCTGTAAACTTTAAATTGCTCTAAAAAAATAAAGTCTTAAAAACAAACGATGACAGGCTTTACCTGGCAGGGTTACTGTAAAATTAAATTAGCTAATATTAACACACACTTAGCCAAGCACTTGGAGTAAAGAGTAGCTGCTTGGTGCCATAGCATTTTTGCTAAGAAACATTTCTTTTTAGCACAAACAAACAAAAAACAAAAAAACACGTACTAGATTTCAAATCAGACAATGTTCTAGGAGCACAGGTGGCTTCTCAGTAAGCTTCTTACCATTTACCTCAATATTTTATTGGCATTTGCTTTAGGAAATATCAGTGACCAGTAAACAGGGACTTATTTGTTTATAAAGGAGCAAACAATAGAAACCAAATGGCTCAAATAAAATGCTTTGGGAAAACACGGTGGTGGTCGTGGTAAGGACAACTCACAAAATCAAAGAAAAAGCTGGAGACCCAGATCTCAACAAGGACAAAAAACATTTCAGCTCTAACACTATAGGAGCAGGAACTACCTGCCATGGACAGATGCCTGTGGCTCATAGTCTGAAAAGCTTTAAACAACATTCCTGTAGATTAGTGTTTTCACCATTTAGTATCACCTATTAGTATTCCGATTGAGTTATTTTAAGGAAGTGATTATCCTCCCACTGGCTGGGAATGGCTCTGAGTAACGGTCCTCACGTTTTGCTTCTAAGTATGATTATCCTAAGATTTGGGAATGGAAACAGAGCAAAGTCCTATTCATAAAATTTTTAATATTCTGCACTTGGGTCTCACTTGGCTACTATTGAGTGATTAAGAATAATGAACTCTAGATGTTATTTGACAATGGTCATTTTTCCTACTTATTGGACTGGAAGGTGGATTTGTTTTACTTTAAATATTATTGATTATAAATTTGTCATGGGATTGCCTACTAAAAAGACTAGACAGGTTTTTTAAAATTAATTTTGAGTAGATGGACATAATTGAATTGGCAATTGGATAAATTTGGGGGAAAATCAATAAATACTAAAATTTTCAGTGGGCCAAGTATTCACAGTGTCACCTGAAGGACAGCCTTTGATTTCTGTCCCACCTTATCCTTGTTAGCACCTGTCTTTGAGATATGCAGGGTGCCTGGATGTTCTGATGCTCAGACACTGGAATGGTTTCCAAGGAGATGTGATAACAAATTCTGTCAAAGTTGCATGGGAGTCAGGCTGCTTGGTAAGCAATGCTGAATTACCTCCTCTGTAAGCTGGGCTGGTGCCTTAGTTGGGGGGGTGGTGGTGCTTGTTTTAACAAACTGAATGTATATGAAATTGAAAGGCTCTGTGTCTGGACCATATCTGGTTGAAGCCTTGCACAGCAAAGGACAGTCAGCATGACAGAGGCTAGGCCCCTCCATACCATCAGCATCCTTCCTACCCACTGGCAGTATTAGTGCCAAAGAGAACATTCCTGCATAGAGCTGTCCTTGTGCAGGGCTCCAGATCTTCTTAGCCCCTCTTCTTCCACTAGCCCTCATGTGGGAACCACTTCCAACAAGGCTTCAACCAACGTAGTGCAGGCTCCACCTGCCAACACCTACATTGGGCTCCACCCCTCTCCGACCTTGCTAGCATCTCTGGAAATGTGGGAGACACAGGGGACAGAGGCTAATGAACAACTGCCACCCCATTCCTGTGTGATTACAGTTTTCTCAGAATGTCCCAGAGGGTGAAGCTTCACAATGGCCAACTCAATATCTATTCTTTTGATTTTCCTCCTCTGTTTTGCTCCCTTGTCCCTCCTTCCTGCCCCCTGGGATCACTTTCTAAGTCAACTACCTGCACACAAGCCTCTCTTAGGCTCTGCTTTGGGGGAGAACCCAGGGTAAGACAACCCCCCCCCAAACTGTCATCTAAAATAAGCCTACTCCTCTTGATCAGGTCCCTAAGTAGCATAAGATTTTCTCTTGTAAGACTTACATTTGAAGGATTAGAATAATTAGAATAATTCTGTTTCATCACAGATATTCAAACTTTTGCATTCACACACACAAAAAATAACTTCCCTATAAAATGACACTTCATGTGTTCAGAGCTTAACTATAAAGCACTCGAAGCTGAGTTCTCATTGTTTTGTAACTTCAGTGCGATCTTCCACTGGAATCTGAAGCCCCCTTTCCCCTGGAATCTGGAGCCCCCCTTCCACTGGAATCTGGAGACCCCCAGGCAGACATCCTGGACAGAAGAATTGGCTCACCAACCTTGTGAATGAGGTGATAGAGCCCAGTGTCAACAACAACTTCGTTCTCATTACTAAAACATCAGGGCCTCATGATTTAAAAGATTAAGCAGAAAGAAAGCAGTGATTTCTGGCCTAGGATGAGAGCGGGAATCTAGTTAAAGAGATTATGGACCCATTTATTACCAGACTTCACCAGATTTGTCTGAAGGCTTGCTGTCATTAACATTCCAAGTTGCTCATTATTTATGATATGCCTACACCATGCTAGGCCTATAAGGGTAGAAAAATAATAAATGCTTTCAGTCTTCAGAGAATTTCCAGTTGAGTTGGGAGAAAGTAATTGGAAGACAATGTTTGACAGTGAAGAGAATGAAGGCCTAAAGTACTTTAAGAGACTGAGTTCTCCATGAATTAATAAGGATACAGGGGTGCCTGAGTGGCTCAGTCAGTAAAGCATCTGCCTTCGGCTCAGGTCATGATCCCAGGGTTCTGGGATCAAGCCCCGCATAAGGCTCCGTGCTCAGCGGAGAGCCTGCTGCTTCTCCCTCTCCCTCTGCTGCTCACCCCTACATGTGCTCACTCACATGCTCTCTAACAAATAAATAAAATCTTTAAAAAAATAATAAGGATACAATAAGTAGGGGCAGAATTTTGCCTAGAATCTGCAGAAGAATCTTCATTAAATTAGGAAATGATTGAACTCTGCTGGTAGAGAGGGGAAGGGGGTTATATGAACAAGCATGGAAAACAATTCATTCAGCCATTGCACCCACTTTGGGCTAAGCCTCTGACTTGGTGCTGGGAATCTAATGATGAATAAGACACACTCAGTCCCCAGCCCCTGGAGCTGGGAGCCTTGGGGGATTGATGAATGAGCTAGGTCTGCCATGGGACAAGTGTTACTCTGAGGAGCCCCTTGAAAGAGAAAATAAGAGAAATGTAGATAATTTTATGAGAAAAAAAATCTTTTATAGATTTTTTATTTTTGAGGGATAAAACATGTCAATTGAGGATAGAAGTCACCTCTTATCATTATCTTACATTTCAAATTCTATAATACACATTTCTTTCTCTAGAGAACTAAGAAGTTCAACCAGCAGACAGCTATCTCTTTGATCAGTAAGTCCTTACATGATTTCTTTCTTTCCAGAAAAAATAAATAAGGACCACATTCCATATGGATATTCAGGACTTCTCATTTATTGCTCTTCCAATCAGAGTCTCAAGAGATGCGTAGTTCTACCTACTAACAAAAGCCCTTTTCAATAAAAGCCTGGCTTTAGGCTATAGATAAATAGCAGTTTAGGAGATTCTCAAGCAAGATTTATGCCCAAATTCTCTCTGATTACTGCAATTTTTCAACCTGCCCTTTCAAACTGGAGATAAAATGAAGCAATCAGATATAAAGTGATGAAGACTACTTAGAGTTATAATAGGACGTAAGTAAGTCTTTCTCTTCTCATATATTGAACCAGATTCTGAACAAGTACTTGAGACCTAATGGGGTGTCACTGGAAATAGCATCTAAATGCCACCTTAGCTCCGCTGAGGAGTCAGTGGGACATCTACTCTGCTTCCTCAAATGCTGCATTGCTAGTGCCCCATTTTATGTATTCCAAAGATGGGGGAAGGCACAGAACTGACCTGGTAGTTGTTTTATTGTGATGCATGTTGTTTCTTTTTGAAGAGCAGAGAGAAGTGATTTGGGTGGATTACGGCTTCCTGACTTCTGATTACATAACACAGAGAGCCGTCTGCATGAAAATAGTGATTGATTTAAAAGCAGTTGGTGGCTCTGACATAAATTTGATGAGTAAAATGAAAAGAGACTCTGACGATGTCAAAGTAGATTTTTAAGAATTGACACTGTGAAGGCTTGGAGAAACTTCATTTTGATCTGCTCAGTCCAGTGACTGGCACCTCAGCCCTTGTCCTTTCCCTAATTAGCCTTATTCTCTGGTTCACAAACTGGAGACAGGTCACGCAAAGGAGTGAGAACTGTCTCCAGGTTCAGTTAACCTTTACTGAGAGTCTACTGAATCCCGGGCACTGTGCTATCCCAGAAGACATAAATGCATCAATTTGTTCATTAAAAAAAATCCTGACCATAGCTATGTGCCTGGCTCTGGGGATGCAGTTATGACTAAGACAAGGCCCCTTTGGAGTGGAGATTCTAATGAGAGGCCCAACTTCAAAAGTTTACAGATACATTCATGATAACACTTTCAGGCATGGCCCTTATCCTTGAGAATCTGATGGCCAAATGGAAAAAGTCAATGCATACAGGAAGAAGGAGACCAGCTGGAAACAGAGGGAGCCAGAAGGCCAAGAGTCTGTGGTCAGGTGCTATTTCAAATTCACCTTGGCTTACAATTCTTGCTCCTTTGGTTTCTGGACTATCGACTTGCCATCTGGTGATATTCTACATATTCATAGAGGTTTTTACAGTCTCCTTTTTTGATTTGAGCATAATTGTGTAGTCCAGGTCAAGAATCTTACAACTTTTATCCTTTTCTGTTGAGCATTGAGTAAATATAGGGAACCAAGCAAAGTCTTGGTATGAGGATGTGCAGAGAGCCTGAATCCCTCTAGAGACTTTTCCAGGGCTAACAGGTTGATGCTACTTATTCCGAGATGCTAGAAACCCACAAGCAAAGGTAAAATCACCTGCTAAGACCTTTGAGTCCAAATAGCTCAGGACCAGGGTCACATTTGCAAATTTGCTCTTTCCATCTCCCCAGTTAAAGCTACCCTTGCCGGGCGCCTGGGTGGCTCAGATGGTTAAGTGTCTGCCTTCGGCTCAGGTCATGATCTCAGGGTCCTGGGATCGAGTCCCGCATGGGGTTTCCTGCTCAGTGCAGAGCCTGCTTCTCCCTCCCTCTCCCTCTGCCACTCCCTCTGCTTGTGCTCTTCTCTCTGTCAAATAAATAAATAAAATCTTTAAAAGAAAAAAAAAAGCTACCCTTGCCTACAGCCAACCCACTCTGCCTATATCCCCTCCCCTTCTTTTCTGGGAGGGACTGGAGACAGATGTGTTGTGAAACAGGCAAGAGAATTCATTTTTTTGAGCCTTTGTCAAAGGTGAGCCCTTTGAGCTGAGCCAGAGACCTCCCACTGCCTCCTCCCAGGAGTCCATGTCCATCCTACATTCAGTCAGGCTTCCCCTCGGTCTGCAGATCAGCCTGGTCTCCAGCCTCTGACTTGCCCTGGAAGGTCAGTGGGGCAGGAGATTCCAGCACACCAGTCCCCAACTTTGCCCCTTACTTCACTAAAAAAAAGTTGGCGGGAGAGAAGAAGCTAAGTTTAAGATGAAGTCAGCAAAAAACCTACTAACACAATCCTAAAAGCATGTTTTCTCTAATAAGTCAATAAAAGAGATAGCTTGGTTTCTCTGTCTGTTGTTCTTTCTCTTGTACTCCCTCTCCATGATTTTTCTGAGTAAATGCTCAAATTATTAATTGTGGCCCCAGCCATGTTTTTATTATTTTTAAGCCAAATTTCATGAGAGAAATGCACACTCGCATTTCTCTTCGTGTCGCCTAATAAAGGGAGGAGTGTAAGCACATGAACGAGCCTAACTTCAGGGAGCAGAAGGCTGGTCCAGGCTGGTAGCTCAGCACCAGCACACACTCGCACCCTATCCCTGGCCCAGCAAGGTGTTCAGGTGGAATGTGGCAGCGTGGATCCAAAGAGAGATTTGCTTTTTCTTTTGTTATTGTGAAAATTGTGAAAATCAATATTTTGCAAGGTGCTATTCTGAAAAAGAAAGCAGCTATTTTTAAGTGAGTAATTATAGCCTGGTAACAAAATTAATCATAGGGTTTCAATCCAGATCATAAGGGGCTATGAGAGAAATGTACCTGGAGCAGGTCATAGCTCCTCTATGGGTTGATGGACAAAGCCAGAGTGTGAGTTTGGGATATTGAGGATGAGTATGGGAGAAAGAAGTAGCCTATTTAAGGAAAGAAGTATGAAGCTGGTCTGCTGTAGTGATTAATGGCAATCTGATACACCGTAAAGAAGTTTTTGAATTTCTTTTATTTATTCACTTAGACTTCTTTTATTTATTCATTTGGCGTGTATGTTTTTGACATCTCTTCTGTGCTAGGGATGATGCTGCAAATAGAGTGATGGACAAAACATGCTCCGTCCCTCTTAGCTTTCAATATACAAACTGATTTTAATGAAGGCATAGTAGGCCTAGTTACAGAATAAGAAAACATGTCAACTGGCCATCTGCAAAGAGTAGTGCTGAGCATGGCAGGCAGTGCAGAGCCTTTCTCCCTCCCAAACTACCACTACTTTCACCTTATGCATTCTGGGTCCCCCTCTGTTTGTACTCCTTTTAAGGTAGGTAGGTCCAGGCAGGTGCAGAGATGGTCAAGGAGAGGGATGGGCTGCTGGGTTGATCCCTGCCATAAATAATCATGACTGAACTGTAAAGGTGGAAAAGTCCCTGGAATATATGGATTCACCAAGAAATTCATTATAGATCCTAACTAGCAACAGTGTTGAAGAATCATGCACTATTGATGACTATCACTATGGCCCATACCATAAAAATTAACAGAGCTTTACAATCTGTAACTTCCTTTCTTAGATGTTACCTGTGATACTGAAAAGTCACAAATAGCCGCAGAGTTGATATTGCAATCCATTTTATGAATGAGAAAAAGGGAGCTTGTTCTGATCAGGCCACATGTTGATGGAAGAGCCAAGCCAGGACTTCTATTATACCCTTGGGTTCTGTCCACCATGGCATGACAACCCCCTGAGTAGTAGTAAATTACATAGAAATGCAACTGTTTACCTTCCTTAGGTATCTCCACAGTGTCTGAACACTGAGATATTTTTACTGGTAGCCTGAGGATCTCTTGAGAAATTTTGTAAATGAAGGTGTGAGAACAATTCTGCCAAGGTGGAAATTAGATTTCAGTGGTGGTGTATGAGATTATCATTTCATTCACTCCTGCGAAGTGATAAAGCATGAAACAAAGTGACAGGGAAAATATTTCCAAACCTTGCCATTTGAAAGGCTACAGGAATACTTGCTTATTATAAATTTAGCATAGCGGGATTCATTTTTTTGAAATGAAAACTTCTTTGGAGGACAAAAGCTGAGACTTTTGACTGGGAGTAAACTGATTTCCCCATAGTTTTAGCTTTTGGTTATATCAGTTAAGAGCTGGTGAGCTCCCCAACCGACAGAATGGGAGAAGATATTTGCAAATGACGTATCAGATAAAGGGCTAGTATACAAAATCTATAAAGAACTTATCAAACTCAACACCCAAAGAACAAATAATCCAATCAAGAAATGGGCAGAAGACATGAACAGACATTTTTTCCAAAGAAGACATCCAAATGGCCAACAGACAAATGAAAAAGTGCTCAACATTGCCCGGCATCAGGGAAATCTAAATCAAAACCTCCATGAGATACCACTTCACACCAGTCAGAATGGCTAAAATTAACAAGTCAGGAAACGACAGATGTTGGTGGGGATGCGGAGAAAGGGGAACCCTCCTACACTGTTAGTGGGAATGCAAGCTGGTGCAACCACTCTGGAAAACCGTATGGAGGTTCCTCAAAAAGTTGAAAATAGAGCTACCATACAATCCAGCAATTGCACTACTGGGTATTTACCCCAAGGATACAAATGTAGGGATCCGAAGGGGTACGTGCACCCCGATGTTTATAGCAGCAATGTCCACAATAGCCAAACTGTGGAAAGAGCCAAGATGTCCATCGACAGATGAATGGATAAAGAAGAAGTGGTATATATATATATACAATGGAATATTATGCAGCCATCAAAAGGAATGAGATCTTGCCATCTGCAACAACGTGGATGGAACTAGAGGGTCTTATGCTGAGCGAAATAAGTCAATCAGAGAAAGACATGTATCATATGACCTCACTGATATGAGGAATTCTTAATCTCAGGAAACAAACTGAGGGTTGCTGGAGTGGGGGGTGGGGTGGAAGGGATGGGGTGGCTGGGTGATAGACACTGGGGAGGGTATGTGCTATGGTGAGTGCTGTGAATTGTGCAAGACTGTTGAATCACAGATCTGTACCTCTGAAACAAATAATGCAATATATGTTAAGGAAAAAAAAAAAGAAGAAGATAGTAGGTGGGGAAGAATGAAGGGGGGGAATCGGAGGGGGAGATGAACCATGAGAGATGATGGACTCTGAAAAACAAACTGAGGGTTCTAGAGGGGAGGGGGTTGGGAGGATGGGTTAGCCTGGTGATGGGTATTAAAGAGGGCACATATTGAATGGAGCACTGGGTGTTATGCACAAACAATGAATCATGGAACACTACATCAAAAACTAATGATGTAATGTATGGTGATTAACATAACAATAAAAAAAGAGCTGGTGAGCTCCCAAGGTGAACAAATACAATTTTCGGAAGCACAAACCATGGAATTTCCCATCATTTCTGACGTGATTCTGTCATCCCCTTGCTTAGGTAGCACCCCTGTGTGTAGAGCCTCCTGCTTGTGCTTTAAATACATTCATTCTCTCATATAAGCCACATAATCATCCTGCCAGAGAGCCTAGGTAACATGTCTGTGGCCACAGGGCTAGTAAGTAGGGGAGCTAGGACTGACACCAGGGGCCACATGGCTACAGACCCTTAATACCAATGGTTTCACACTTTGTCCTTCAGAGGTGCCTTGGGACACTGGAGGGTCTGAGAGAAACAGGGCTCAGGCTATTCATCACTCTTTCTGGCAGAGCATCCCCTGTGTTTACCTCTTTTATATACAGTGGTGTTCCTCAAGTTCAGAGCTCATGAAATTGAGAGCACAACTTAGATGCATAAGGAAAAGGCAGTTTCTTTATTTGGTCTACAGCTACTTGGGCCCCCATTCAAAGCCTCATCTGATGGCAAGCAGGGAAGAGAAAATTAGATAAATGTCCAGAAGGGTTTAATCTTAGTTCAATCTAAACGTTTAAGAGTGTTTTTTTTTTTTTTTTTTAAAGGTGCAGTGTTTCAGACAACGACGTTGCCCCCTCTTTCCATCTTTGGAAAGCTTCTGGGTGTGTTGGGGGAGGGGTCTGTGCCTTTCCTGTCCGCATCTGGTGCCATGCTCCTTGATGGCCTGGGTACCAAGCACCCAGATGTTCTCCAATGCTGAAACAACTGGAGTCTATTCTTTCAGGTCCAGCACGCTCCTGGCAAAGCTCCCTGGCTGAAATGGCCTCCTTCTCATGTAACAACTCTTCTAAGGTCTGGCTGTGATTCTCATTTGTTACTGGTCCAAGCAGCCAGCTCTGCAGTCTTTATTAATGAAGAGACACCTCAGCCCCAGGAATAGGTCCCCCTCTGGCTAAACTGGCTGCTTAAACCAAGTCAGACAATAAGAATTTCCCTGCTGGTTTTCACAAATCTATGCTCAGAAAAGTTGTGAGCAGAAGATCCAGTTACACATCAACTAAGAATGATTGTTTTTCCTCACTCGGTGAATCAGCGATTTGACTATGTTCATAATTGAGGTGAACCAAAAATTGCAGAATGCTAGTACCAGAAAGTGCCTTGAAGGCCATCCACGCCCTTCCTCCCCACCATGCAGGATGAAGAACGTGAGGCCCAGAGATGCAGTGGTTGGCAGTGGTCGCATCCCATTACAGCAAAGGTAGAGCCTGACCGAGGCCTCCGGAAATCAGGTCCAGTCCTGCACTCCTCCCTCCCCCACACTCATCAGCGATAAGCCTGCGTCAGTGAGAATGGCTAAGCGCCATCCCCAGCACCTGGGCATCAAAGTTAGACATGCATTACACTTTCATGAAGTTAACATCTGAGAAAATACCTGCGATTGTTTGGACACATCCCATTTCTCTAAGAAATCCCTTTATACCAAAGGGATCAGCTACATTTCTCCTTAGGTGATCTGTCCCTAAGTCTCTGAGGTTTCTGGAAGGCGTCTGAGCGACCAAGCTTGAGAAGAAAATGGAAGTGTGCAAACCAGCTCAAAAATATTTTTTTTCAGTTCTTTATCTCTACTCACTGCAGCTTTAAGATAATGCCACCTTTGGGGAGCATAACAGAAGGTTTTCAGCAGAAAACATATCCTACTGGATATGAGAAACATAGAAAAGCACTTCCATGAATACAAATGTGTTGCCTAAATATTGCATCTTCAATTTTCCTCCCAATGAATTATCCAAAATAAAATGTAAAAGTGATTATTTTGGGAATGTGAGATCATGCTTTGGGGGCAGTGGGCGGGGGGGGGGGGGGGCTTTCACAAAGATATTAAATGGCTATTAAAAAACAGAAAAAATGTTCTAGATTAGAAGTGCCTTTTCTCCTGCAGTGTGGACTTCTGATCCTGGGTTCCTGCAGGAAACAGAGCCCGAGGCAAAGTTTATGAGCTGTGGCCTTGTGCAGGAGGGTAACCCTGGGGGAGCAAAGGAGGGAGAGCAAGAGAGGGAGGTGCAGCCCGGTGGGGTAGGATGGGAGGACTCTGGGGAAGCTTGTTGTGCATATTTGTTTTATTCTCCAGATGCACACACTTGCCTAACTTTCAGGAACCACGTGATTCTTTGATGCCTTGTGCTGCTTCCAAGACCATGGAGTCAGAGGCCTCCAACTCCATGCCTCCTACTGGTCAGAATCTACCTCACCAGGCACCAGCAACCCCTCATTTCTCCTGGGTTGGCCACCTGCCTTCCCAGGCAGCCTGTGGGGAATCCCTAGCAGCAGTGACCTATTCTAGTAATAAAAAGGTATGAGTGTCCCTCACTGGAGATTGTTATGGATTGAACTGTGTTCCCTTAAGATGATGACGTCCTAACAACCTACCCCCCAACCCTGGCATACCTCAGAACCTGACCTTATTTGGAAATGCAGTTGCTGTGGATGTGATTAGTTCAGTGAGATCATACTAGGAGTAGGGTGGGTCCCTAATCCAATATGACTAGTGTCTTAATAAAAAGGGGAAATCTGGACACATTCACACACAGAGGGAAGACAATATGAAGAGACACAGTGAGAACACCATCTACGAGCCAAGGAATGAATGCCTGAGGATACTAGCAGTTAGGGAGGAGGCTTGGGACAGATTCCTCCTCACAGACTTCAGAAGGAACCAACCCTACAGACACCTTGATCTTGGACTTCTGGTCTCCAGAACTGTGAAACAAGAAATGTCTGTTGTTTAAGCCCCCCAGTTTGTAGTACTTTGTTACTCTGTTAGGAAATTAATACGGAGAACTTCCCATTTCCTACCACCATCCAATGGCATGCCTCCTCTAGCCTTCCTCTAATTTTGCCTAAACCTTCTCCTTTTAAAACTGGACTGTCCTCAAAGGAGCTTCATTTGTACTATACCAAGGCACTGTCCCCCTCCTAAAGGTGTCTGCATTGAAATTTTATGTCATTGTGGCACATAAAGTATTGTTCCCTGTCGAGGAAGGAATGAAGCATGGGAGGTCAAAAGCATAGATTTGGCAATCAGAAAAAACATTGTTTATCGCTCACTCGCTGTACAACTGGGGTAAAGTTCAAGGACTGTGAACTCCTTGTCTCATAAGTGGGACACTGATGTTCCTCACTTTGTAGGATTAAGTGAGATTGTAAAAGTAAAGCACTTAGCACAATTCCTGACACATAAGCACCTCAATTAAGGAGAGTTATTAATAGTAGTAGCTATTAGGGGAGCTTCAGCCATTGAGGAGCAGGGGTTGACGAGTATTTATGGAGTCTTTTCAGCTCTCTGAAATTAGACCAGATGGCTGCCTACTCAGTTACATAACTCTGGAGCCACTTGTCTAGTCATCATGAAGCAAGATACCCGCATGACCCCTATGTGACTTGGAGAGGTTAAGAAAATATAAGATTTTAACATTGAAATGAAAAGGTTTGATAATCTACAAGATATAAGTGATACTCAAGAAATAAGTAATGTCTCCTGTATCTTCCAGAAGGCAAGGGGAATGTCTGCAAATAGAGGTCAAGTACTTAGGGTCAGTGATATCCAACACGGAGGTCAGAAGACATAAGCTCCCCTTCTAATCACCGAGGTGACTCTGTGCCAGTGTCCTAGTCTCTCGGAGATTAGGTTTCTCACCTGTAAGGTATCATGGAGGATGGTGTGGTTATTCACAAATATTTTGTGCCCCTCTCTGCAAAGTATTTATAATTCCCCACCCTAATAATATCAAATTTGTCCCTATGACTCGCTTTGACCAATAGAGGTTAGTGGACACAATGTCTATGCCCTCAGATCTTTCCCTGCCTCTGCTGTCATGAAAGCATGTGATAAGATGGAGTTTCTGGGGCGCCTGGGTGGCTCAGTCATTAAGCGTCTTCCTACAGCTCAGGTCATGGTCCTGGGGTCCTGGGATCGAGTCCCACATTGGGCTCCCTGCTCAGCGGGAGGCCTGCTTCTCCGTCTCCCAACCCCCTGCTTGTGTTCCCTCTCTCACTGTGTCTCTCTGTCAAATAAATAAAATCTTTAAAAAAAAAAAAAAAGATGGAGTTTCTGTTGGCCTGCTCTGAGTACCTATGATAAGAAGTTCACCTTGCTAGTCTAAGATGGGTATGGACCATAAGCAATAAACTGTGACAGTGAGAATTGGGGTTGTTTCCAGAGCACAACCCAGCTCATCAGGGCTGATGCAGGTGGAAATCATACATCTGCGTCATGGGTCTCGGATGAACAGCTTTGCAAATACAACGTGTGCTGCAATCACAAAGCAAGAGTTGAGAGAAAAAAGGGAACTTTAATTTCCATGACATCCCTATTCTCACCAAAGAAACTGTGTGATAAATAACTGAGTGTTAGTGGAAGGGGGGAAAAACCCCCACTGATTGGCCAAGTTTCTTTCTCTCAAAGTAGACAGAGGAAAGAAGGAAATATGAAGAATTGCTCACAATTGATTGAAAACAAAGCACCTTGGAAGCTTGCTCAAATCAGGCTGTCCTCCCACCTGCTGCCTCAAGTCTCTACCCTTTGACTTTTGTCTTTTCTGCATGTCTCAAATGTCTACAAAGGCTACCACCTGAAAATCACACTTCTCATATATTTGAAAGGAAACCCATTAAATACGCACATGAAGTCCTAATATTCTGGGGAAAAAAAGAAAAAGAAGGAAAGAAAGAAGGAAGGAAGGGAAAGAGAGAGGGAGGGAAGAAGGGAAGGAGGGAGGGAGGGAGGAGAGACAGACCAAAGGAAAAAAGGAAGAAACAGAAATCTGAATGGATAAAGAAGATGTAGTGTATATATATAATGGAATATTATGCAGCCATAAAACCCCCTGAAATCTTGCCATTTGCAACAACGTGGATGGAACTAGAGGGTCTTATGCTGAGCGAAATAAGTCAATCAGAGAAAGACATGTATCATATGATCTCACTGATATGAGGAATTCTTAATTTTAGGAAACAAACTGAGGGTTGCTGGAGTGGTGGGGGTGGGAGGGATGGGGTGGCTGGATGATAGACATGGGGGAGGGTATATGCTATGGTAAGGGCTGTGAATTGTGTAAGACTGATGAATCACAGACCTGTACCTCTGAAACAAATAATACATTATATGTTAAAGAAAAAAAAAAAAGAAGATAGTAGGAAGGGAAAAATGAAGGGGGGGGAATTGGAGGGGGAGATGAACCATGAGAGACTATGGACTCTGAGAAACAAACTGAGGGTTCTAGAGGGGAGGGGTGTGGGGGGATGGGTTTGCCTGGTGATGGGTATTAAAGAGGGCACGTATTGAATGGAGCACTGGGTGTTATACGCAAACAATGAATCATGGAACACTACATCAAAAACTAAGGATGTAATGTACGGTGATTAACATAATAAAATAAAATTTTTTTAAAAAGGCTATAAAGCAACTCAGGAAAGCGTTGTGATAAAAAATCAATTATTTAGAAGGCACTCATTTGTTCCCTTGCCAAGCTAATAAATGCATTATTTATTGTATAAAGAGGGTAACATGGGCCTTTTTATCCATGTGATCTATTCACCATGTGGTCCATTCACCAGTGATCCTAGAGGAAACTTCCATTTGTTGTCTTCAATGTAGAAAGTGTTCGCATGGGACATTAAAGGAAAAAAAAAAAAAAGATAAACCCAAAACACAGTTGACCTAGTATTTTGCTTTCATATTTACATTTGAATAGGTGAATGCCCCAAATCCTGGTAATTCATTTCAACCAGACTAATGAAATCACACAGAAGACTTCACCCAGAAGTACCTAATTTCCTCACTGTCTACCTTGTTTAGTTCCTCCCTGCTTCACTCCAGGGGAAGGATATTAACTCACAGATCTTTTTTCCCTGAAAGTCCCCAAGAGGATGGAACTGCCTTTTCTCTTTTGAAAAATGCCTCCCATTTGACTTGCACCTTGCTGGGAACAAGATATCATTTGTTTTAAAAGAGAGGCAGCCTCAAATCTCCTTTCCTTCCAATTCTTGCTGAGTTATAGGTTGAAATTAAAAGAAAATAAATGATAATAATGTTAACTAAGAAAGCTGCTATTATAGGAAAACTGAGCAGGAGAGGCCTGGGGTAAAAAAGCTCGAAGAATCATAGCTCAGAGATGGGCTGTTTTAGAACATCAGTCAGTCCTGGCCAGTGCACTTGGAAACGTGCTGCTTCTGGAATGAATAGGCAAGGACTCTCAGGGAGGTGTGGGACTCGACTGAGTTCCTGGGCCACTCTCATTTGTATTAAATTACTTCCTTTGAGGGGTTGCTCTTCTTGACCCAGACATGAAAGATGTCTCCTCCTTATTTAAGTCAGAATGCAAAATTGAGAGTTGACCTACATCTTGCAAGTGAGAAAAGAACACTTGGACACAAGTAGACAACTCACAGTGGCGTTTCTTCTCCTTTTGGAGACACTGAACAAAAAGCAAGGCTGATGCTTCTCTCAAGCGGCCTCCAGAAAGTACACCTGAAGAATTTGCACAAGGAGGCCAAAAATGTGCCATCTCAAGAGAATGAGAAGACAAGCCACAGACTGGGAGAAAATATTTGCAAAATTCATATCTGATAAAGAAGTGTTATCCAAAATAGACAAAGAACTCAAGCAAAAACAAAAATCAAACACATGAACAACCCAATTAAAAACTGAGCAATAGATCTGGACACCTCACCAAAGAAGATATACAAATAACAAATAAGCATATGAAAACATATTCCACATCATACGTTCTTAGGGAATTGCAAATTAAAACAACAATGAGATACCACTATATACCTATTAGAATGGCCAAATCCAAAACACTGACACCACCAAATTCTGCTGAAGATTGGAGCAACAGGACTCTCATTCATTGTTAGTAGGAATGGTTCAGCCACTTTGGAAGACAGATGGACAATTTCTTAAAAAATTAAACACACTCTTACTATGTGGTCCAGCAATCATGCCACTTGCTATTTTTTTTACCCAAAGGAGTTGTGCAAAAACCTGCACACCAATGTTTATAGCAGCTTTTTAATAATTACCCAAACCAATATGTCCTTCAGTAGGAGAAAGGATTAAGTGTGGTGCCTCCATACAATGGAATACAACTGAAAGCTAAAAAGAAATGAGCTATCAAGCCATGAAAATACATGAAAGAGCCTTAAATGCATATGACTAAGTGAAAGAGGCCAATTTGACAAGGCTAATACTGTATGGTTCCAATGATATAACATTCTGGAAAAGACAAAATTATGGAGACAGTAAGTAGGTTAGTGGTTGCCAGGGATTAGGGAGGAGGGAGAAATAGGCAGAACACAGAGAAATTTTGAGGCAGTGAAACCATTCTGTATGATACTGTAATAGTAGATACGTGTCATTATACATTTGACAAAACCTATGAATACACAACATCAAGAGTGAACCATAATGTAAATTGGGGACTATGGGTGATGATGATGTGTCAGTGTAGGCTCATGGGTTGTAACAAATGTTCCACTCTAGTGGAGGATGCTGATAATGGGGAGGATATGCATGTGTGGGGGCAGAGGGTATATGGAAACTTTCTGTACTTTCTGCTCAATTTTGCAATGAATATAGAACTGCTCTCAAAAATAAAATCTATTAAACAACAAGTGCCATCTTGGATTATGAGCTACCTTTGAGCTCTCTTTGTTCCAAGAACCAGGTTTTCCCAACTTTCAAATATTCTTTCCCCTAACTCCATAAAACTTTGGAACATACTAGAAGCTCAACCCCCACAAATTCTTCATTTACTTTTTAAAGAAATATTTAAGTGTCTATTAGGACTAATCATTGTGTGATGCTCCAGTAATACGGTGTTTCACTGATACATTTCTTTTTTTATTTTGTAAAATCTAAAACCTGTATTTCTCTTAAAATAGATGGCCATCTTATACTTGTCAGTGTTTTTTCTTTATTATACTAATATTAACTATAATATATAATATTTTGTTATTCAAAATATATATTTATTATATAAAATAATAATGCATCTTACAGTCAGCATCTTAGATTTCATAAAACATGGTAAAATGGTAAACAAAAAAATGTGCAGCTTCAGCCCAGTAATGGAGACAGATTTAAATAAATAATCATGCAAACAAAGTTACAATAATAACTGTGATTGTTGCTTTGAATGGATGGTACATGGAGTTGTGAGAGATACCTGGGGAACCAGGAAAGGCTTCCCAGAGGATGTGGCAATGGTCTGAGGACTAAGAGCTGCAGAAATAGTGAGTGTGAGCTAGATGAAGGAGAAGACGATGAGGAAGTAGAGGTAACTACGGGTACAAAGGCTCTAGCGCAGAAGAGAGTTTGGGGCATGGAAAGGTCAGTGTGAAAGGAGGGCAATGACGAAGGATAGTGTGATGTGCAGTGAGCCTGGGAAGGCTCCTTTGAAGCACCGAAGTGAAAATGTCAAATCAACAGTGGATTCTACAGGTCAGGAACTCAAGGGGGATTTCCGGGATAGAGATGAAAATTGTTGAGTCATCTGAATCAAGGTTGTCATAAAAGCCCTGGGCGGGGATGATATAACCAAGGGATGTGATTCTTGGGTTGCACTTTAGAATCTTCTGGGAGGCTTTTAAAAATCCCAATGGCCAGGCTGTCCACAAAGCTAATGAAATAAAGATTTCTGGTAGATCCCGGAATCACTATTTTTTAAGGCTACCCATGTGATTCCCCAGGGGCAGTCACATTTGAGCATCATCAGCCTGGACAGAAAACACAGAGCAGAAAATGAGGAGGTGCTAGAATGAAGAGTTGGGAATTCTGATACTTAATGACCTGGTAGAGGAGGAAGAAGCTGCAAAGGAGCCAAACAAGGAATGGCCAGGAGATCCATGGGAAATCAGGAGAATGTTGAGTCACAAAAGTCATGAGGAAAAGGAAAAGTCACAAAAGTCATGAAGAAAAGTTTTCAGCAGTGTTGAATGAATCTGCATGAAATAGGTAAGGACTGAAAGCATCCTTTGGGGCCAATCATGGAGAGGTCAACATTGACCTTTGTGGGAGCTGTCTGTTGGTGTGATGGAGTCAGAAGCCAGATGATGCTGAGGACAGAGGTGGAGGTAAGAACACCTAGTGTGGAGGACTGCTTTTAGAAATCTAGCTGCAAAGTGGAAGGACATTGAGGAGATCATGGGGTAGAGAAACTTTTGTTTTGTTTTTGTAAATGAGAACTATCTGAGCATGTTTGAAAAATAAAAGAGAACAATAGCTCTAATACAGAAGTGTCAAGAACATGCATTTCCTGAGGAGCTGGGGAAATGAAAACCCAGACATAGGTGAAGGGGCCGGATTTTGATACGAAGAAGGGATGGCTGTTCTATAACGGGAGGGAACAAAGGTGGTGTAAGAGACACAGAAGTCAATTTTCACGTGCAGGAATAGGGAGACAAAGAGTTCTTGTGCAAATTTCATCTTGCCTTTGAAAGCAGCTCAAAAATTCCTTATTAACCCACGTCCTTAGTTTGGCTTCAGAAGTTACATTTCTCATAAGGACAGTCTTCTCCTTGGGCTGCTTTCCATGTATGCTAATTATGTTATCGGCTGGCATTTCCTACAACAGTCCCTGCTCATATAACCACCACTGATTCATTAAGTCATGTAAGCAGCGGTTATTCCTTAGCTGACTAATTAGAGATTGTATCCCTGAAGTTAAAACACATACACTTACCCAGCAAAGGGTTGTGTGGTGCCCACCCGGTGCCAAATATTGCACTGACTATTGAGAACAGAAAATAGAAAAACAAACAAGATGGAGAATTTGAAATTCCCTCTCACCATGCCCTTATCCCAAGAGACTCATCATCTAGCTGGAAAGCTAATAACTAGTAAGTAACTTATAATGATTAGAGTCAAATCACTGCACAGGTATTCTAAACCCTTTAGCATTGTTGTTTCAAAGGCACTATCCCAAGATGAACGTGGCTTCATATGTGGTAGCTCTTTCAGCAGACACAACAGCTTTTGAAAACAAGATACTTCTTTTTTTTTTTTTTTTAAGAGAGAGAGAGAGGGAGAGGGGGTGGGGGAGGGGCAGAAGGAGAAGAAGAGAGAGAATCTTAAGCAGGTTCCATGCCTAGTGCTGAGCCCAACACAGGGCTGGATCTCACAACCCTCAGATCATGACCTGGGCCGAAATCAAGAGTTGGATACTTAACCGAGTGAGCCACCCAGGTGCCCCAAGAACAAGGTACTTCTAAGGGAAGTGTTACCCAAGCACCAAAAGCCTTTATTACCAATGTCTGTTGAAAAGGAGGGCAGTAGTTTTATGCTGCTCTAGAAAATCAGACAAAAATTACTTACTCATGGAATTAGAAAATCTCCTGGTTGGGAGGATACTTAAAGGTGATCTTCTCCAGTCTCCCATCTAAAGGTTGAGTTTCCTCTGGCTTGAGGAAAAGATGGCTGGAGGCTGATAGTAGAGGACTGGAGGTTGGGGGACTAGGGACAGGAGCTGGGGGGAGGGGAGGGATCTCAAGGAGGAATGCTAGACAGGGAGAGCACACTCCTAGCCCACAGACCACCCCTCTCCCCCACCAACACACATATATACAGGACTTTCTTTCATTCTTTTTTCTTCTTCAGCCCAGTTGGGATTGGAGTCAATAGAAAAATGATTATTCACTTCCACAAGACAAAAAAAAAGTATTTTCCTATATTGTACATGTTTTGTATTTCCTGTATTGTAATACCTTGCACATTATAAGCACATAGTATTAATAACTGAATGAAATAACAACCCAAATGACCTTCTCTGCCAACTGGTAAGTGAACTACTAGAGTGTAAATACAATATAAACGAACTACTTCATGCCCTCTTCCCAAAGTGGCCAGGACTGTTTACAAAATGAGCTTGGTCCTCTGTGCCACGAATTGTGGTAGAAGAATCAAAGATAATAATGCCTGCCCTTGGAAGCGCATGGTCTATTAAAGCTACAAAACACTATAAATATTAAAACAGTGATAAGTGCTACCCTAGATGTTGGTTGATCACGCTCCCCCGATGGGTAGGTGAGTGTGGCCTGGCTGATATGGGTGACCACAGGGCCCAGACTGGCCACAGGAGCACAGAGCAAGTGTCAAGACCAGGAGGAAGTGCAAAAATTAGTTGAATGGGAAGCCATGGGTTGGTAAGCCGGGGAAGTGAGTCTATACCAGTAATGATAAGAAGGAGGGCCTGAGGTAGATGCCAGGAACTAGAGCACAGCCCAAAAACTCAAACCCTTAGGGAAATGAGACCTGGGAACTACAGTTCAATAGGGGTGCAGGGAAATATGTGGATGAATATGGAACTAGGGGCTTTTGCCTAGTCTCGCTTTCCTGACTCTTCCCAATGTTTGGCACAGGCAGAATTGGCTCCATGTGAAAAAGTGGGGTAGACAGATGAGAAAAGAGTATTCAGAAGTAGAAGAAACTAAGGATTCAGAGAAAAGTTCCTGGTGGTCCTAGATGAAGCAGATGTCTTAGAACTGCGGAAGGCCTAGGGTCATGCTCTTTCGGGAGGTGACTTTAGGTGTGGCTATCGCTGCAAAAGCCTGAGATACCATGCAGTGAGTGCTCCTATGGAGAGATGTTTCAATAGCCTTTAACTCTGTAAGACTCAGTTATGGACTAAGCTGCATGTATTCATCACACTACTGTCTGTTAATACTCCTAGTTATTGATATGCATAATAAAGTTACACCAGCCTACAACTTTGAGACTGATAGAGAGAAGGGGAATTCATTTGACAGATCAGATAATTCTTAATGGGATAAAAGGAAGATGCTCTGGTTCCCCCTTCTTTTTAATGTGCCCATTAATAACTTGATCTTTTTTGGGGATGAGCTAGATGCACATATATTTCAACAAGAAACAAAAAGTCAAGAGTTCTCTTACATGCCAATGACAGGACTTTATCATTCTGAACTACCAGTGGTTTTAATAGACATCTGACCCCAATTTTTAATTATCACCATTAAGACAGCCTTTGGATCCACTGTGCTAAAACTAAGTTATTTTCGGAAGATGCCTAACAGAGCCAATAACCCCAGGGCAATTAGCTGCAATTGATGTATCTCAATGGACATTTCATACCTATTTTGTCTTGAAGAGTATCCCAAGAAGCTAAATTTATTAAATCTAGATCATGTATGGGTGTTTTTGTCTAGGCTCAAATAACCATAGCCATGCTTTACGGCAAAAAACTGGAGAGTCTCAACTTTTCATTTTTCTATGAATTGCAGTAGACTCAAAATCACTTTCCAAATGAAATGTTGGCCCCGGTTGCAGGGACTTTCTAGCTCTCTTCAATCAAAACTGGAAATGGCCTTCCGTTCAGGCAGATTTTTTTTTTTTAAATGATGTTTCAATTTTCAGAGGAGAGGGCTGATCCTCTCATGCCTAGCAGTTGAGAGCAGGCCCATCCCAGCGACCTGTCAGGAAAGCCCATCTTAAACTCACTGTCAGAAAACCTTTGAAAAGCTCAAGTAAAAGAAATAATTCCTAAAGAGAATTAATCTGGCAACCCCCTTCCTCTAGGTTCTGTGGAATTTAATCTTAGCTTAAACCAAACAAGCCACCAGAGTATGCTTTGGTGTGGTGCCAGCAGAACCAGTATAAAAAGTAGTCCTGAAAAAGAACATGCTATGTTTAATACGAAGGTGATATTGATGAGTATTTGATATTCATTACAGTGCACAGCATCTTTTGTAGGGAAATCCACCAAAGATTTCTCTCCTTAGCAATAGTGTTGTGTGTGTGTGTGTGTGTGTACGTGTGCACTCACACATGCACATGCTGTTCAAAAAATTTTAATTGGAGAGCATAATTTCTGAAAAGTGCATAAAAATAGCGCAGTTTGGCAGATGAACAATCTTGTGAAGCCCCATCCAGGCCAAGTGACCCTCCCTTCCTTCCTTCTTAATACTCTCCCTGCCCCTGGAAGGTAACTATCATCTTAATTCTCACTATAATCACTTTCTTGCTTTCCTTTATAGTCTTAAACCTATGTATACTTCCTCAGCAATACAGTTTCTAAACACACACACTCTCTAATATATTGTATATATATCAATATTATGTAAGATTCATTCATGTTCCTGTAGTTTCTTCACTTTCACAGTTCTATATTATTCCCACATCTCGAAGCACCACAATGTATTTATCCATTCTACATTTGGTAGGTATGTACGTAATCTCCTTTTAGGAGTTACTGGGAACAACAGTCTTATAATGTATATAGAATAGTTTCTTTGGGATATACACTTTACTGTTTTGGGTTAAAAATAAATAAATATTCTATATATACATTATATATGTACATTTACTTATTTATATAAAGTTTTCAGGATATATATATATATATATTTCTAGAGGACTAATAATCAGAATATTTGGAATAGACTTCTACAGTGTTTCTCTTAATCAATGGATCGGTTTTACCGCATTGATTCTATTACTCTTGTAAATAGTCATGCTTCCCTCTTTGTACTGCTCACTAGAGAACTAAAAGCCACACTTACTGTCAAATGTGTTCTACTGTGGGAGGTTTCGAAGCGGGGAGGTATGTCTGGGGACTGCTGTAGGAAGAAGGGGGCATCCGTCCCATCCTCGCTCATCCAAGCAGAGCAGTTTTTACTATTAGGAAATCTTACCAGCATGCAAACAAGTATAGAGGATAATACATAATTGTTTCTATCCATTGTATATACTGGTTTTCCAAACACATTTTTATTTTGAGAAAAACTTCCATAGCTTTAAAAAAGAATGGAAACCTCTAATCTAACTCACAAAGAGAAAAAGTACAGGGCTGGGATCAGAGGACCTGATTTGGTCGACCTGGGCTTGGTATAAGTCACATTCTCTCTCTGACCCTCTAGAGAGGCTCAAATGACTAAATGATGTGGTCATTCGAAGAAATTCAATGAAGAGTCGTTAGTAAAATACTGAAGAGACTTGATGGTAGCATAAACGCAGTTATCAGAGAGGACAATGGACTAGACTCTAGGGTCTGCACCAATGTCATTATTATTGCAGATAAATTAATCTATGCACCTTGTTTAGGAATCTTGACATTAATATTTGAGATTTTTGCTCAAATATTTTGAAAGCTTTTGTCTATGATATAGATGGATTTTTTTTCTGTTTAAATCCATATTGTTCAGGAAAACTTTAATTTTATACTTAAGTATGCAGATTTGAAGCTGAATAGACTGAATTCCAGTTCAATCCCTCTAAGGCTTAGGTGCCCTATTTATGAAAGAGGCTAATGGTAATGCCTACCACATCTGGTGGTTGTAAGGATTAAAGACAAAATGCTCAGCACCCAATCAGTACTAGCTGATATCAGATTATTCTGAGTCATAGTCTACTCTTCTCCCTTGAGCCTGTCATCATCTTGGACAACACTCATATCTCCGCTGACAGCCAACACTCTAACTTCCTATACTTGTAACCTCTTCCCTTGGCATCCACCTCCTCTCCACATCAGGCACACAACTACTCCCCAGACCTTGTTATCAACAGGAACTGTGTCACCTCTGGAATATCCTAATTGAGAATAAAAAATTTCCCTCCTGCTTTTTTTTCTTGTTTAAACAGCTGTATTAGTTAGGGAACACCGGCTCCTGTAGCAGATACCACACACAATTTCAGCCTCTTACCACGATATAAATTTATTTCTTACCTCATTAAAGTCCCAAGCAGGTGCCCCTGATTTGTAGGCAGTTCTCATCCAAGCAGCAATTCAAGGATGCAGGTTCCTTCCATCTGGTGCCTCCAGCATCTTCAACTCATGGCTTCCGAGGCTGATGAAGAAAGGGAAGGGCATGGTGGGTCACACACGGAAGGTTCTGTGGACCAGGACTAAAATGGGTGCACGATAGTCCACTGGACAGAACTCAGACACACGTTCATAAGAAAGAAAAAGGAAAATAATCTATCTGTGGGAAGGAAGGAAAAAGAAACAGGTTAGTCAATCTCCGCCATTCTCTTATCTCACCTAATCTTCAATTTTCAGCCTCATGGAGATCTATAATCCTTGAATCCTTCTACTTCCTCCTGACAGCTCTCTCCCTAGTCCTCCTTGCCTAGTCCAGCCTACTCCCCATGGCCTAACACTTGAACGCTTTCGATGCCATTAACTCCTTTACCCTCTTGTCATTTCCTAGTACATATTTGCAAAAGTACCAGCCACAGATAAATCTAAGCACTCTCATTCTCCACTCCTGTATCTAGCTTGCTGGCTTCTCCTAGGAGTGTGCGCGCACACACACACACACACACACGCATGCACACAAAACCAAGTGGGCTGGGGCCACTAACATTCATATTTTCCAACATCAACCAGGCCCCCAGTATTGCTATATTATTTCATATAATTCTCATGATCTACATACTTCTGATCATTTCTCTTCCTCTTTTCCCACAGTAACTATAATCTGTCTGTAATCTCTCTAAACTGATTGCTATATATTCCCAGTTAAGTTTCAGTATATAACTTCACTTCCAACATTATGGGGAAAATAGAAGGTAGCATCCTAGGCCTACGGAGATCACTCACTACATTGCTTTTAAAAGATGCAAGTGGTCTCTGAAGCAATGTATTCCTAAAGCTTTGGTGAAGGGAGTGTCTTTTGGGACCCCTCAGGGGACATGTAGTTAAGGTGTGGTTTTGTGAAACTTACTGGACAAATCCATCCTAACACTGTCATCTCGCTAAGCCTTTGAATTCCTTCTTCTTCATTATAACAATGAAGTTCTGGCAACTTATTTTCATTTAGCAATGCCCACTATTATATCTAGGTTTTATGCAACTAAGCAAATAGGTAGAATATACTGAACCAGGGCGCCTGGGTGGCTCAGTTGGTTAAGCGACTGCCTTCGGCTCAGGTCATGATCCTGGAGTCCCAGGATCGAGTCCCACATCAGGCTCCCTGCTCAGCAGGGAGTCTGCTTCTCCCTCTGACCCTCCTCCTTCTCATGCTCTCTGTCTCTCATTCTCTCTCTCGCAAATAAATAAAATCATAAAAAAAGAAAAAAGATTTTAAATTAAAAAAATAAAAAAGAATATACTGAACCAGCAGACCAAATTCAGAATCTCTGGTTGGTTCACACATATTAACAAATTCAGTTGCATTCAGAATTATGTTCCTCATTCCTTGATCTTGTATGTTCAGAATTCCTTTCTGCTAATCTTTACTAGAATTTTGCTGAAATAATTAGCAAATTCTTATAATACTATTTGGTGTGAAAATAATCTCCTCCTGGGTTTAATTGTATAATTGGTCCCCTGATACACTCTGGGATATGACTCTAGATAAAGATGCTGGCAGGGGTTGGGGATATGGGTGCAAATGAGAAAGAGGACAGCTGTCTCCTTAGTCATTGCAAAGCTTTTAGTAGGGAAAAACAGCTTCATCAGATGAGGGAAACAGCTGCTTTGCAGAGCAGGGACGGTTCGGGGAAAGTGAGGGCTTAGAAGACTTTATCTAAACCATCTATGATGGTTAATTTTATGTGTCAACTTGACCGGGCCATAGGATGCCCAGATATCTAATCAGACATTAGTCCGCAGTGTGTCTGTGAGAGTGTTTCTGGACATTAGCATTTGAGTCAGTAGACTGAGTAAAGCAGATTGCCCTCCCTAATGTGGGTAAGCATCATCAAACCCACTGAAGGCCGCATTTGAACAAAAAGGCTTTTTTGGTAAGAGAATTAAGGGAGAATTCACTCTCTCTACCTGTCTTTGAAATAGGAAATTGATCTTCTCCTTTCTCATCCAGACTATAACTTATACCATTGGTTCTCCTGGGCCTCCAACTTGCTGACTGCAGAGCTTAGGACTTCTCACCCTCCAGATCATGTGAACCAATTCCTTACAATAAATCAATCTCTTTCTTTCTCTGTCTCTGTCTGTCTTTGCTGAGAGAGAGAGAGTTTTATATATATATAACTCTCTCAACCCAGACTAATACATCACCCAGCTCTTCACATAGATATCTGTTTTTGCTGGGGGCTCACCTCTTCTCTGAAGCATATCCTCACTTTCACATAGGACACTCAGTAAAGTAGTGATATTAACAACTTTGTAATTCAGCAATTTGCAGAAGCAAACTTAGTGTTTGGTTTTAATCTTTCAACCTTACATAATCAGACTTAGATTACTCCTGATTTTCAGCCTGTACCTGAATTAGAAATTTGAACTTGACACTCTCCCTGTTAAGTTGTCCAGCTCAAACAGAAGCAATCTTCCTGTCTACAGAATACGATTTTTTCAAACTTTCTATAAAACTATATGGTAGCTGCCACTTGGTAGTAGTAGTAGCCACAGCTAATAATTAATTCATAATTAACTCTATGCCATGATCTACTCAAGTCCCACCACCTCATATACCTGGTACACTGTGTTTGGCCAGGTAACTAACTGATCCCACATCACTGTATTTCCCTGTTGTTGTGAGCAACCTCTCTTTCAGTGTCAATTTCTGTATAAGTCATATTTCTATGGCTACAAATAAAAGAGTATACTCACTTGCCTAACTTTAAAAATCAGAAATCCCAAGGTAGTGTGGTTTCATGGTTGATTACTTCAGGGGCTTGAATACAACCCTAAGGACGAAGTTCTTTCTAGCTTTCCACTCTGCCATCCTTAGCATATCAGCTTTGCCCTTGGGGCAATTCTCTTGCTGGTCACAAAATGGCTGCTGCAGTTCCAGAGAGTAAATGCAGATATTATAAAGTCCAAGAGAAGAACAAGAAAATCCTTTCCCAGGAATACCCCTACCCCATATCTTATTGGCCAGAATTGAGTCACAATCTGTGCATAAACCAATCACTGACAGGAAGAGTGGAATACCATAACTACTCAGGAGTCATCTTTGAGTGAGAGATAGGACCACCTTCTCTGGGTGTATGGCTATACAGAGGAGAGGTATCAGAACAAAATCAGGGCTCTGACATCCAAGAAGAATCAGGGAATTCAGGCTGAGTAGGTAACCAATAGTGTCTGTGTCAATGATGATGATGATTATGGACAAAGGATAGGAAATGGTGAACACCTGATTTTTTATTCTTGCCATCCAGTCTCCTCCGTGATGGTAGATGAGACCCGATTCAGGCAAGTGTCAATGGTGGGGCAGAAAGATGGATCAAAAAGGGCAAGGAACTCTTCACTTCCATAGCAAATACCCCTATATCCAGAGTGAGCAGAGAAAGATAATTTCCCTGTGAGGAAGGACACTTTGGTCTCAGTGCTGCCCTGGGGGAAGATCTCAAGCTAGCCTCGAATCCCAGTGATCTGGACCCAAGAAAATAAGGTTGATCACCCCTACAGTGGAGCCTCCTACTCCTGGTTACAAGAATATATGTCTAATCTTGGAGGAGGAGCAAGATGGCGGAGGAGTAGGAGACCTAAATTTCGTCTGGTCCTAGGAATTCAGCTAGATAGGTATAAACCATTCTGAACACCTATGAACTCAACAGGAGATTGAAGAAAAGAATAACAACACCTCTCTGAACAGAAAAGCGACCACTTTCTGGAAGGTAGGATGTGCGAAGAAGTGAATCCGAGGTGATATACGGGATGATAGACGGTGGGGGAGGGAGCCTCTGTCAGCCGCTACCGGCAAGTGAAAGAGCCTCTGAGCACAAAATCAGAACTTTTAGAAGTCTGCTCCGCAGAGGGACGTTGCTCCAGTGGCTAAGTGGGGGGTGGAACCCTCGTGGGACAGTGTGGTCTCAGGACCCTCAGGGTCACATAAAGACCGGGGATGCCTGAGTGTGGCAGAGCTCTCAGGTTTCGGAGCCGAGGAGCGGGCTCTCAGCTCAGGGTTGCCACAAACTATGATCCGTGGCACAGTCGGGCCACTGCTCTTCCAGCAGGGACCCAACAAGCGGCAGATCGGGGGAGACTCCCCTACCTCCCCCCGGAGGAGCAGCGTGGGAGCGCACCACAGGAATCTGCTGGGTTTGAAGACTCCACACGGGGTTGGGAACCAGAGATAGAAACGCTTGGTCACTGACCAGGGAAGCACGGAGTGCGACCAGAGACCGGGGAGACGGGAGTGACTGACTGCTTTTCTCTGGGGGCACACTGAGGAGTGGGGCCCCAAGTTCTCGGATCCTCCGGGGTGGAGATTGGGAGGCCGCCATTTTCACTCTTGGCCTCCAAAGCTGTATGGAAAGCTTGCAGGGAACAAAAGCTCGCAAGAGCAAACCCGAGCAGATTACTTAGCCTGGACCCGGCAAGGGCGGGGCAATTCCGCCTCTGGCAAAGACATCTGGGAACCGCGGCAACAGGCCCCGCCCTCAGAAGATCAGCAAGAACAGCCAGCCAAGACCAAGTTTACCCATCACTGAGAACGGCAGAACACCAGCACTAGGAATATACTGTACATAGAATTCATGGCTTTTTTCTCCCTGATTCTTTAGTCTTTCAAAGTTAATTTTTTTTAATTTTCTTTTTTTTCTTTTTCTATTTTTTTTAAGGTTTCTTTTTCCCTTTTTCAACCAACATCTTATCAATCCCTTTTTTAAAAACTTTATTTTTCATTTTTAGAGTCATATTCTATCCCTTCATTGTAGTTAACCTTATTTTTGGTATATATATAAGTTGTTCTCTCTTTAAAATTTTGGGATACAATTTCTTCTAATAAAATATACCCTAAATCTCTAGTGTATGGCTTTGTTCTAGTCTCCTGCCTTATCACATTCTCTCCCACCCCTTTTTTTTAAATTCCTCTTCTTTCTTTTTTCAACCAACTTCTTATCAACTCCTTTTATAAAATCTTTTATAATTTTCATCTTTACAGTCATATTCCATCCCTTCATCGTATTTACCCTTATTTTTGTACATATATATGCTTTTCTTTCTTTAGAATTTTGGGAGGCACTTTCTTCTAACAGACCAAAATATGCCCAAAATCTAGTGTGTGGCACTGATCTATTCACCAGCCTGATCATATATGATCATATTCTTTTTTCTTTTTCTTTTTTCTTTCTTTCCCTTTCTTTCCCCCCGGTTTCAGGTCTCTTCTGATTTGTTTAGTGTGTATTTTTCTGGGGTCATTGTTACCCTGTTAGCATTTTGTTTTCTCATTCATCTGTTCTCCTCTGGACAAAATGACAAGATGGAAAAACTCACCTCAAAAAATAGAACAAGAAGCAGTACCGACTGCCAGGGACCTAACACTAGTAAGATGTCAGAACTAGAGTTCAGAATGACGATTATAAAGATACTCACTGGGCGAGAAAAAAGCATGGAAGACACTAGAGAAACCCTTCTGGAGAAATAAAAGAACTAAAATCTAACCAAGTTGAAATCAAAAAGGCTATTAATTAGGTGTAATAAAAATGGAGGCTCTAACTGCTAGGATAAATGAGGCAGAAGAGAGAATTAGTGATATAAAAGACCAGATGATGAAGAATATAGAAGCTGAGGAAAAGAAAGATAAACAACTACTGGATCACAAGGACAGAATCTGAGAGATAAGTGATACCATAAGATGAAACAATATTAGAATAATTGGGATCCCAAAAGAAGAAAGGGAGAGAGGAGCAGAAGGTATATTGGAACAAATTATAGCAGAGAACTTCCCTAATTTGGGAAGGAAACAGGCATCAAAACCCAGGAGGCATAGAGAAACCCCTCAAAATCAATAAAAATAGGTCAATACCCCAACATCTAATAGCAAAACTTAAAAGTCTCAGAAACAAAGAGAAAATCCTGAAAGCAGCTCGGGATAAGAGGTCTGTAACCTACAATGGTAGAAACATTAGATTGGCAACAGACCTATCCACAGAGACCTGGCAGGCCAGAAAGGACTGGCAGGATATATTCAGAGCACTAAATGAGAAAAATATGCAGCCAAGAATACTCTATCCAGCCAGGTTGTCATTGAAAATAGAAGGAGAGAAAAAAAGCTTCCAGGACAAACAAAAACTAAAAGATTTTGCAAACATGAAACCAGCCCTACAAGAAATATTGAAAGGGGTCCTCTAGGCAAAGAGAGAGCCTAAAAGCAACATAGACCAGAAAGGAACACAGACAATATACGGTAACAGTCACCTTACAGGCAATACAATGGCACTAAATTCCTATCTTTCAATAGTTACCCTGAATGTAAATGGGCTAAATGCCCCAATCAAAAGACACAGGCTATCAGATTGGATAAAAAAACAAGACCCATCGATATGCTGTCTGCAAGAGACTCATTTTAGACCCAAAGACACCTCCAGATTGAAAGTAAGGGGGTGGAAAACCATTTACCATGCCAATGGACATAAAAAGAAAGCTGGGGTGGCAATCCTTATATCAGACAAATTAGATTTTAAACCAAAGACTGTAATAAGAGATGAGGAAGGACACTATATCATACTTAAAGGGTCTATCCAACAAGAAGATCTAACAATTGTAAATATCTATGCCCCTAACATGGGAGCAGCCAATTATATAAGCCAATTAATAAAAAAGCAAAGAAACACATCAACAACAATACAATAATAGTAGGGGACTTTAACACCCCCCTCACTGAAATGGACAGATCATCTAAGCAAAAGATCAACAATGAAATAAAGGCTTTAAATGACACACTGGACCAAATGGACTTCACAGATATATTCAGAACATTCCATCCCAAAGCAACGGAATACACATTCTTCTTTAGTGCCCATGGAACATTCTCCAGAATAGATCACATCCTAGGTCACAAATCAGGTCTCAACCGGTACCAAAAGATTGGGATCATTACCTGCGTATATTCAGACCACAATGCTTTGAAATTAGAACTCAATCACAAGAAGAAAGTTGGAAAGAACTCAAGTACATGGAGCCTAAAGAGCATCCTACTAAAGAATGAATGGGTCAACCAGGAAATTAAAGAAGAATTTTAAAAAATCATGGAAACAAATGAAAATGAAAACACAACTCTTCAAAATCTTTGGGATGCAGCAAAGGCGGTCCTAAGAGGAAAATATATAGCAATACAAGCCCTTCTCAAGAAACAAGAAAGGTCTCAAGTACACAACCTAACCCTACACCTCTCAGAGCTGGAGAAAGAACAGCAAATGAAGCCTAAACCCAGCAGGAGAAGAGAAATAATAAAGATCAATGAAATAGAAACCAAAAGAATAGTAGAACAGATCAACGAAACTAGGAGCTGGTTCTTTGAAAGAATTAACAAGATTGATAAACCCCTGGCCAGACTTATCAAAAAGAAAAGAGAAAGGACCCAAAAAATTAAATAATGAATGAAAGAGGAGAGATCACAAGCAACACCAAAGAAATACAATTATAAGAACATATTATGAGCAACTCTATGCCAGCAAATTCGATAATCTGGAAGAAATGGATACTTTACTAGAGATGTATCAACTACCAAAACTGAACCAGGAAAAAACAGAAAACCTGAACAGACCTATCACCACTAAGGAAATTGAAACAGTCATCAAAAATCTCCCAACAAACAGGAGCCCAGGGCCAGATGCCTTCCCAGGGGAATTCTACCAAACAGTTAAAGAAGAATTAATACCTATTCTTTTGAAACTGTTCCAAAAAATAGAAATGGAAGGAAAACTTCCAAATTCGTTTTATAAGGCCACCATTACCTTGATCCCCAAACCAGACAAAGACCCCATCAAAAAGAATTACAGACCAATATCCCTGATGAACATGGATGCAAAAATTCTCACCAAAATACTAGCCAATAGGATCCAACAGAATATTAAAAGGAATATTCACCATGACCAAGTGGGATTTATTCCTGGGCTGCAAGGTTGGTTCAACATCCACAAATCAGTCAATGTGATACAATACATTAATAAAAGAAAGAACAAGAACCATATGATCCTCTTAAGAGATGCAGAAAAAGCATTTGACAAAGTACAACATCCTTTCTTGATTAAAACTCTTCAAAGTGTAGGGATAAGAGGATACATACCTCAATATAAAAGCCATCTATGAAAAACCCACAGCAAATATCATTCTCAATGGGGAAAAACTGAGAGCTTTCCCCCTAAGGTCAGGAACATGGCAGGGATGTCCAGTATCACCACTGCTATTCAACATGGTACTAGAAGTCCTAGCCACAGCAATCAAGCAACAAAAAGAAATAAAAGGCATCCGAATTGGCAAAGAAGAAGTCAAACTCTGACTTTGCAGATGAAATGATACTTTATGTGGAAAACCCAAAAGACTCCACCCCAAAACTACTAGAACTCATACAGAAATTCAGTTAAGTGGCAGGATATAAAATCAATGCTCAGAAATCAGTGGCATTTATATACACCAATGACAAGACAGAAGAAAGAGAAATTAAGGAGTCGATCCCATTTACAACTGCACCCAAAAGCATAAGATACCTAGGAATAAATCTAACCAAAGAGGCAAAGAATCTACTCAGAAAACTATAAAACACTCATGAAAGAAATTGAAGAAGACACAAAGAAATGGAAAAACGTTCCATGCTCAGGGATTGGAAGAACAAATATTGTGAAGATGTCAATGCTACCTAGAGCAATCTACACATTTAATGCAAACCCTATCAAGATACCATCCACTTTTTTCAAAGAAATGGAACAAATACTCCTAAAATTTGTATGGAACCAGAAAAGACTGCAAATAGCCAGAGGAATGTTGAAAAAGAAAAGCAAAGCTGGTGGCATCACAATTCCGGACTTGACTTCAAGCGCTATTACAAAGCTGTAATCAAGACAGTATGGTACTGACACAAAAACAGACACATAGATCAATGGAACAGAATAGAGAGCCCACAAATGGACCCTCAACTCTATGGTCAACTAATCTTTGACAAACCAGGAAAGAATGTCCAATGGAAATAAGACAGTCAATAAATGGTGTTGGGAAAACTGGACAGCCACATGCAGAAGAATGAAACTGGACCGTTTCCTTACACCACACACAAAAATAGACTCAAAATGGATGAAAGACCTAAATGTGAGACAGGAGTCCATCAGAATCCTAGAGGAGAACACAGCAAACTCTTCGACCTCAGCCACAGCAACTTCTTCCTAGAAACATTGCCAAAGGCAAGGGAAGCAAGAGCAAAAATGAACTATTGAGACTTCATCAAGATAAAAAGCTTTTGCACAGCAAAAGAAACAGTCAACAAAACCAAAAGACAACGGACAGAAGGAGAGAAGATATTTGCAAATGACAAATCAGATAAAGGGCTAATATCCAAAATCTATAAAGAACTTATCAAACTCAACACCCAAAGAACAAATGATCCAATCAAGAAATGGGCAGAAGACATGAATAGACATTTTTCCAAAGAAGATATCCAAATGGCCAACAGACACATGAAAAATTGCTCAACATCACTCGGCATCAGGGAAATCCAAATCAAAACCTCAATGAGAGACCACCTCACACCAGTCAGAATGGCTAAAATTAACAAGTCAGGAAACGACAGATGTTGGTGGGGATGCGGAGAAAGGGGAACCCTCCTACACTGTTGGTTGGAATGCAAGCTGGTGCAGCCACTCTGGAAAACAGTGTGGAGGTTCCTCAAAAAGTTGAAAATAGAGCTACTGTACGACCCAGCAATTGCACTACTGGATATTTACCCCAAGGATACAAATGTAGTGATCCGAAGGGGTACGTGCACCCCGATGTTTATAGCAGCAATGTCCATAATAGCCAAACTATGGAAAGAGCCAAGATGTCCATCAACAGATGAATGAATAAAGAAGATGTGGTATAGGGGCACCTGGGTGGCTAAGTCGGTTAAGTGTCTGCCTTCGGCTCAGGTCATGATTCCAGGGTCCTGGGATCGAGCCTGGCATCGGGCTCCCTGCTTAGTCGGAAGCCTCCTTCTCTCTCTCCCACTCCCCCTGCTTGTGTTCCTTCTCTAGCTGTGTCTCTCTCTGTCAAATAAATAAAATAAAATAAAATAAAATAAAATAAAATAAAATAAAATAAAATAAAAAAGAAGATGCTACACACATACACACAATGGAATATTATGCAGCCATCAAATGGAATGAACTCTTGCCATTTGCAATGACGCGGATGGAACTAGAAGGTATTAAGCTAAGTGAAATAAGTCAGTCAGAGAAAGACATGTATCATATGATTTCACTGATATGAGGAATTCTTAATGTCAGGAAACAAACAGGGTTGCTGGAATGGTGGGGGGTAGAAGGGATGGGGTGCCTGGGTGATGGACATTGGGGAGGGTATGTGCTATGGTGAGCGCTGTGAATTGTGCAGGACTGTTGAGTCACAGATCTCTACCTCTGAAACAAATAATACATTATACGTTAAAAAAAAAGAAGAAGAAGAAGAAGATAGTAGGAAGAGAAAAATGAAGGGGGGGAAATCGGAGGGGGAGATGAACCATGAGAGACTATGGACTCTGAGAAACAAACTGAGGGTTCTAGAGGGGAGGGGTGTGGGGGGATGGGTTAGCCTGGTGATGGGTTTAAAGGAGGGCACATATTGAGTGGAGCACTAGGTGTTATACGCAAACAATCATGGAACACTACATCAAAAACTAATGATGTAATGTATGGTCATTAACATAACATAATAAAATAAAATTTTATAAAAAGAATATGTCTAATCTTATGGTTTATCCAAAGGAAACACAGTATCCCCACATTACAACATGAAATGTTAATATACATAGCAGGGAACTCAGGCCTTGGGGCAGAGCCCAGTTATGTGCCCACTGGGTCTCTTGACTTCTTTCGCACCCTTAGTTTATTCCCAGACGGCACCAGTCACCATCCAAAAATGGACAAATTATCATACCTTCAAAGCAAATGAGAAGAAAAGGTGGGGAATAGTTGAAAGAAGCGAGAACCTGTTCCTCTTTGCAAACACCCATTACATTTCTCCTTGATCTTTTGAGATGTTTTCCCCCAGGATGGTCATTAAACTCCGTCACCTATATACACCTGGGGGAAGGGGGGAAGATTATGAAGTGGAGGGAGAAATCTAACAAACAGAATGACTGGCCCCTGAGGACAGACTGCAGGTGTCGACCACATGGACAACTCCCATCTTCGTGTGGAAGCTACTCAGGATCTTCTGTTCTGTGTGGCTGTCAGGGTGGCAAGGACGATTTGTCCATGCCACCTTCCCTAGGCCCACACGTGCGCCACTTCAGTGTGCACAGCGATTCGGAGCCAAGTGTCCTCTGCTCTGGGCTGAGCAGATGCTCACACTGGGCAATGCTGGGAACAACAGTGAGTCTCTAGAGGCCGGCTCCCACCGAGCCCTTGCAGCCTCCAGCTGAAGGAGAACAGCACTTGCCATTTTGTCTCAGAACCTTATGAACACCCCAGTTACCCTCACCACCTCCACCCCCAGCCCTAATTTCACACTCCCATCCAGAGACTCTCACTATCCCAACCTCTTTGGAGTGCTCCTAGCTTAGCTGTTTTGCATTCATCACCTTATTTTGATTTCAGGTCCTTACAAAGGTTCTGACAGGTGGCCAGGGAGGCGGGGGTTGGGGGTGTACAATGATTCCTGCCGTGCAGGTGGGTAGCTGCCGCTCAGGGAGGAGGTGCCTTCTGTTCCCTGAGATCACAGTAAGTGGTGAACGCATCAAGCCACCTTCTCCTTCTGGCACTCCAGAACTCTGCAGGATTTATGGTCCTGGGCGAGAGCAACAATCTCCACATATCATTGCCACGGTGGTAGAACATAAACTTACAGTGCTAGAGAAGGCTTTAGAGATTGTTGGCTCTGTTTTTGGTAATGACAAGCACCCAGGAGGAGCTGAGCGGGTTGGGGGAACCCGGGGCCCCGGATGCTCTGTCCAGTGCCCTTTGCTCTCTCTCTCCTCACACTGCCACCACGTTTGGGGCCCTTTTATTTCCAAGCTCCTTCTCTTTTACCAGGGGAAAGTCATTAACTTTATGAGCAGTAACTCCTGATTTTGAAGCCCTTCAATTTAAAGCCATAGGGAGGAAATTAAATTGAATCCAAGTCACAGCATTTAAAATGCTGATAGACACCAGGGCCTTTTTTTTTTTCTTCTTTCCAATGTGTTTATGAACAGAATTAATCACAAATGCTTTCACCTTAGCAACCCACTGAGCTGGAGTTGGAATGAAACATTTTGTGCAGCAAAAATCCACTCAAATATTCAAATAGAGACTAACAGACTAAAAAATATTCCATCTAAATGCATAGAATATTTCCTGCATGAAGATCACAGGTCCTATCAGTCTGTAAGTTCTTGGGGGCACTCGGCGTGGCTACGCAGGCAGGAGAAACTAACTGCATCTGCAGACTCTGAAGCAGAGTCGGTGAAAATGAGCCAATGCTACACTTGGGGTTTTAAAAATGTTTGTGACAGGTCAGTATTTACTGTCCAATTTGAGCTTTTTGACCTTGTTTTCTATTTTAAAATGTCTGATCCTCTCCCTTCTGTTGATGCAAGCATCTGCTGTTGCCTTGGAGATTAAACACGTTGCTTTTGGATATCTGACCTCGCAGGAAGGAAACTGGACTGAGGGCTTATTTTGCTGGCCAGGTTTAACCCAGACGAAACCTGCTCTTCAGATGCCTTCTCTGGCATTGCTGCTTTGACTGACAATCACAGGATATCCAAAAAGCTTCGGAATCTACTTCCAGACTGTCGATGGCCACAGAGGGGTGGAGGAGGCAGAGGGAATGGAAATAGAGCTTTTTATACATTATGTCACTGAATGCTTCCAACAGTGCTGGGGAGTAGGTAATGCCTCCATTTTACAAACGAGGAAACTGTGACTTAGAGAAATTAAGTGGTTTGCAAAAGGTCAAAAACATAAAGGGGCAGAATTATGTTCAAATTCCAGAGCTCTTTCCATTATATGACACTAGTTAATATCCTCACTGACTTTGAAAGTATGATGCTTTGTCCTTTTCTGGATAGTGACTGGTGCCTTCTGGGAATCAACTGAGGGTGCGAGAGAAGTCACGAGACCCAGTGGGTATGTAACTGGGCTCTGTCCCATAGCCTAGGATCTTGGCCAAATCTGGGGGCCGCTCCTGCGGTGGAAGACGTGGTGAGGGTGTGGCTCTCACACTCAGCCCTGCAGACGTGCTCCCTGGATCTGAGAACCAAATCCAAGCACCTGCCCTCAGCGCTAATGTCCGGATTATTTCTCCTTCTGTTCCTCAAAAACTTTCCCTGCATTCCCTCCTTTGTGTCCAAGTGCTCCCCCCCTCCTGCTGAGAACTCCCTGCCTCCAGCTTTCTAGGTCATCTAGGTCATCTTCTCTGGTTCAAGGCCCGGCTGCAGTGCCCCCTTCTCAGGAAGCAGTTCCCCTGTTGTCTCAGCCCTTGGGGTGGGCCTCTTCTCAGAACAATGCTCCATGTCTTCTCTGTGCCACCTTAAGCCTCACACCCACCTTGACAGTGTCTAAGCAAAATGAAGAAACAGATTCAGATCACAACGTGCCTTTACTTACCACCTTACAACTGCAACTCCTGCCCACCTCTCCAGCCTCATCCCCTACCAGGCTCCAAACACTCCGGCCTTCTTTCTACACCCTTGAATACACCAAGCTTTCTCCTGTGTTAGGGACTTTGTACTTCTGTTCCCTCAGCCTAGATCCTTCCAATACCTGGCCCCACAATCTTCCCATGCCAAAATATTTCTATTCATTCACATCTCAGCTCAAATTCCCCCTCCAGGCAGACTTTCCTGACCACACTAAGTAGTTCCCTTACCCAAATGCCCACTCTTACTCCCTCACCTAGTTGCCTGTTCTGTTTTCTTGAAGGCACCTGCCCCCACTTGACATTACCTTGCTCACTGATTTGGTTGTTTGCTTATCACCTACATGCCCCCTTGGATGTGTGTTTGGGGATTGCAAGGACCTTCTTGACTTGTTCCCCACTGGCTCCTCCATGCCCAGGACAGTGTCTGGCTACATAATTATTTGCTCAATGGATATGAAAGAAAGAAGGAACGAGAGAGGATAGAAGAAGGAAAGTGGAAGCCTGTGGCCTTGGTGTTGTTATGTGGTGCTCTATAACCTTTGAGGTCCTTCCCTACACATTATCTTGTTTAATTCTCCCAATAGCACTAAGAAATAGGTAAGATAGTTCCCATCTACAGACAGAAACTACTAAAACTTATTGAGTACTCTTAAAGCACTTTGTTCTTAAATGGAATTGAATGACAAGTGAAGAAAAAGAGAGTCAGAGAGAGAGAATTACAGGATAAGTTGCAGAGGCAAGATCTGCTCTCAGTCAGACTGCAGAGCCCACACTCTTAACCAGCACACAAAGGCCACAGATTCAGAGAAGTGTCATACATCATAAGGGACTCAGAGATTTTGAGTCCTTCAATATTGGACTTCAGACTTTTGCTGCCCTTGCTTTTCCTTCTATACCATACCAAACACCTAGTTTAGGAACTGGGGAGCAGTGGAGGAAGGGGAGTTTGTGAAGGGAGAGGCCCCATTTCCCCCATGCACTGGATGTCTTCCCTTTGCCCCCTCCAAATCCACTCTCCACCCTCTCCACCCTGCTCTGTGTCCTGGAAGATTGACCTGCAAGGATCACACCAAAGAGCACCCTTGCTCTCTTGCTTCCAGCTGAGTTCAGTCATCAGAGAACACTGGGAAAAGAATGCAAAGGGGGGAGGGGCAAGGAAGTTATCTAATCCCTCCCTCCTGGGGAGGGCAAAGGTCACATCTCCTGTAGGGCAGCCCTGTCCTCAAGGCTCCTGGTTCTTCAGCCTGGGGGTAACACCAGCACCCCTCTGTGACTAGCCCCAGGCCTCTTCACCGTCCACTACCTCTGGTGGTTTCCCCTCCCCTGCCTTTAAGAACAGTGTGTCAAGACTCCTCAAATGACCCATGTGTGTGTCATCTATTCGGGTCCCATTAGAACTTGACTTACACGTTGCACTCAGAGTTCTCCCAGGGACCCCAGTGAGAGACTTTAGCTGGCAAGTCTTTTGTCCGATGGACCCAGAGCGACTGAATAGCCCATCCATGTTCCCCAACAGACAGTTGTATTCGGGGCACAGACAGCTTCTCCACTTGCATGTCTTTGTTTGACGGAGGGAATAGAGCCCTTGAGAGCTTCATTTCCGACCCAGGCGATTTCTCCATTAGGACGCCCGTCTTTCATAAAGTCCCATTTCTGAGGATCAAGCAACTGGCCCTTGGCCTCCTACAAACTTCTTTTCAACAGATATTTCTGTAACTCCGATAACTGTTATGGTGACTATATATAGTCTTATCTCTATCCAAAATTGTGTAGATTGAATCGTTGTTTCCCGATTCTCCTCCAACAGTGGCCACAACAGCTATCTCATTCACCCCTGAATCTCTAGAGCCTTGAATGTCCAGAACCTGGTCCATGGTAGCTTCAAGGAGAATTTGTTCATGAATTGAGAGACTTAAGTGTGTTCTGATGAATAAGGAATGGGGGAAGGTCCCTGTGGTACCAAGAGTCCATTTCTTTAGGCTACTGAAATAGTCATGTAATTTCTACCACCCTGGGAAAACACAGTGACTCATGAAAAGGTGTATAGGCATTTCCCAAAGCTTTCATCCATACTAAGCAAACCAATGTCATTCTAAGTACTAGCTGTACCTCTGAATGAGGAAACACAATTTGGGAAAGGGGATGACAATTGAAAGAGGGTTCTGAGCTCTGGATCTTAGTCTGTCACCCCAGCAGGTAGCGACTCCTGGCTGAGCTCTCGCTCAAGTCCACTTAAGAACAAGGGTTGAAAATATTCTAAACTTAGAATGTGGTGATGTACAATTCTGTAAATAAGCCAACAACCACAGGATGGTACCCTTTCTGTGGATCAATTTTATGGTATGTGAATTATATTTCAATAAAGATATTAAAAGAAAAAAAGAACAAAAGGAACCCAATCTACCTGGATATTGAACTCTTTTTCAGTGTGGCACATCCATTATTAACAAGGGGAAGCAATTCACTCTAAGACTATATACTGAAATCAGAAGAATATAGGTAATTTCTTATCAAAAGGGTAAATAGGGGCACTGGGGTGGCTCAGCGTCTGCCTTTAGCTCAGGTCATGATCCCAGGGTTCTGGGATCCAGTTCCGCATTAGGCTCCCTGCTCGGCGGGGAGTCTTCTTCTCCCTCTGCACCCCCCTCTGCCCTGCTCGTGCTCTCTCTTTCTCTCTCAAATAAATAAAAAAATCTTTTTTAGAAAGGAGGTAAATATGTTAAAGACACCAAGCAAGAGGCACTCTGAGTGGCTACAGTCCACACCTTTAATTTTCAGAAATGAGTCGAGCAAGTTGTGCAACGTCACGCAGCCAGCCAGGAGCAGAGCTGGTCTAAACCCATGGTCCCGTGGCTGCCAGGGCATGGCCCTTCCTTCTGCACCAGTGGTAATGCTGCATTGGTGAAACTTGGAGAACATTTATTTCCGAACTCAAACAGGGAGGATAAATAAATTCCAGAAACTATAGATTATTAAATATGACATCAATCTGAATCTAATTCTAGAATGGATTTTAAAACATGTGGTATGTGAGCCTTTAGAAAAGCAAGGATTGTTATATGAAGTCAGCATGGATTATTAAGAATGAAACTCCCAAAACTGTTCTATCTGCTTTATGAAAACGATTCCAGTAGATTGGGGGAATGACATAAATGTACTGTTTCTTGATTTAACTGAAACATTTGATAAATTCTTTCATACTTTCTGCAAACAAGATGCAAATGTGACCTGGATAATAGCGAACTTTGGAATATGCATTCAGGTACTGTAGCTGTCCATGTGAAAATTATACACTGGCGTTAATCAAAACATTAATATAATCTTGGGCTGCATTAATAGCAATAGGATCACTGTATTTTGTGCTGTCTGATCACATCTGGGATTTTTTAAAGATTTTATTTATTCATTTGACACAGAGAGAGAGACCACAAGCAGAGGCAGAGGCAGAGGGAAAGGGAGAAGCAGGCTCTCCGCTGAGCGGGGAGCCTGATATGGGACTCAATCCCAGGACCCTGAGATCATGACCTGAGCTGAAGGCACACGCTTCACCGACTGAGCCACCCGGGCGCCCCACACATCTGGGATTTAAGGCAGACACTGACACAGTGGAATATCTTTGCAAAAAGGTAGCGTGAGGATCTGATGGGGTTGTCTCTGAAAAATATGCCATGGCTCATATGAAAATTAGTTAGAACTAGTGCCTTTTACACACAGCAGAAGAGACTTGGGGAATTATGGTAACTGTCCTCAAATACTTAAAAGTTGCTGGGTGAAGATGGACCATACTTAGTCCATGAGACTTCCGAGAGAGGATTAGGTAGGGAGTGGAGTGACAGAGGAGCGCTGGGTGGAATGGGGTAAATCAAAGCAATGTTAACTGGCATACCTGAAATTGCTCTGTAATCCTGGCCTCAAGCCTAAGCACTCAAAATCGTATCCCTAGATCAGGAGACGTAGCTGAAAGCTAATTATGTGAATGACATGGTCTTGAATCTGTACAGAATTACTTTCACAGATACTAGTTTCTATTATGTTCTCAGGTTACACAAGGGATAATCCGTAAAAAAAAACAAAACAAAACAAAACAAAACAACCCATATGCATTGATTGGAAAAATATGACTGAAGATGTCCCACAGATAGCTTCTTGTTCCCTATGTTAAGAACACCAAGAGTAATTTCCTTTTGACCTAAGTTCCAGGATAAACTTCACTTCCCTAGACAACTGAAGACCTCGTTATCTGTCCCCTCGAATCTGATGTCTCCCCCCATCGCCTGTCTCGCTGAAAGGGAGCAACACGTACTGCTCACCAGCCATGAACTGCACACTGTCCCTGTTCCTGTGGTACGGAGTCCTGCAGGTTCGACTGCTCTAACAGACTCACACAGCTCCCCCCAGGGCTACCGCCTCAGTTTCAGTCAAGTAAATGATATCTAAGAGAGGCAGGAGTCCTCTCTCCACCCAAATCTCCTTGCAATTTCCTCAAAAACGCCTCCTCAGTGAACACTACACAGGCCACCCTAGTCCAGAACCTCAGCCTCTTCCCCACCTGCAGCCCTCCTGGTACCCCTTACCCTGCTCTACTTGTCCGCTTTTTTTTCCATATAACTTACCATCTTCCAAAACACTATATAATTTATTTATAATTCTTATTATTGACTTCTTTTTAGGTCTCATTTTAAAAGCCATTTAGCATTCTCATTTTATTTATTTATTTATTTTCCTTCCAAGATTTTATTTAAATTCAAGTTAGTGAGCATATAGTGTATTATTAGCTTCAGGAGTAGAATTTAGTGGTTCATCACTTACATATAACACCCAGCGCTCATCACAACTAGTGCCCTCCTTCATGCCCATCACCCAGGTAGCCCATTCCCCACCTCCCCTCCAGCAACCCTCAGTTTGTTCTCTATAGTTAAGAGTCTCTTGACTGGTTTGCCTCCCTCTCTGTTTTTATCTTATTTTATTTTTCCTTCCTTTCCCCTATGTTCATCTGTTTTGTTTCTTAAATTCCACATATGAGTGAAATCATATGGTATTTGTCTTCTTCTGACTGACTTATTTTGCTTAGCCTAATATACTCTAGTTCTATCCACGTCATTGCAAATGGTAAATTTCATTCTTTTTGGTGGCTGAGTAATATTCCATTGTGTATATATATATATATATATATATATATATATATACACACATACACACCACATCTTCTTTATCCATTCATCTGTCGATGGCCATCTCAGCTCTTCCCACAGTTTGGCTATTGTGGACATTGCTGCTATGAACATTGGGGTGCAGGTGCCCCTTCTTTTCACTACATCCGTATCTTTGGGGTAAATACCCAGTAGTACAAATGCTGGGTTGTAAGGTAGCTCTATTTTTAACTTTTTGAGGAGTCTCCATACTGTTTTGCAGAGTGGCTGCACCAGCTTGCATTCCCACCAACAGTGTAAGAGGGTTCCCCTTTTTCCACATCTTCGCCAACATTTGTTGTTTCCTGACTTGTTAATTTTAGCCATTCTGACTGGTGTGAGGTGGTCTCTCATTGAGGCTTTGATTTGTATTTCCCTGATGATGAGTGATGCTGAGCAATTTTTTCATGTGTCTGTTGACCATTTGTATGTTTTGTTTTGTTTTTTTTGGGAAATGTCTGTTCATGTCTTCTACCCATTTCTTAACTGGATTATTTAGTTTCGGGGTGTTGGGTTTGATAAGTTCTTTATAGATTTTGAATACTAACCCCTTATCTGATATGCCATTTGCAAATACCTTCTTCCATTCTGTAGGTTGCTTTTTAGTTTTGTTGATCGTTTCCTTCACTGTGTGGAAGCTTTTTATCTTGATGAAGTCCTAGTACTCCATTTTTGCTTTTGTTTCCCTTGCTTCCAGAGACATGTCTACTAAGAAGTTGCTATGGCCAAGGTCAAAGAGGTTGCTGCCTGTGTTCTCATCTAGCATTCTTCTTTTATTATGAACTATTTCAGTCATACAGAAAATGCAGAGCATATTATAATAACCATATGTGGAACCACAACCCAGTTTTGTTAAATCTTAACATTCTGTTACTTTTACTTCACATACATAATAAAAAAAAATATTTAAAAGATTAGAGGGGCACCTGGCTGTCTCATTTGGTAGAGATTGAGACTCTTGATCTTGAGGTGGTAAGTTCGAGACCCATGTTGGGTGTAGAGATTACTTACAAATAAAATCTTAAAAAAAACAAAACAAAAAAACATTAAGGAAGCAGATGATGCTTCCTGCATAGTCCTTGCTGGGTCCAGTCTTCTCTCTCCCTTCCTTCCAGAGGTAACCACCTAAATATGGTCAGTCTCCTTCCTTTGCATACTTTGAGTTTACTGGCTATGATGCACTCGGAAATATTACACATACTTAATATTATAAAATGGATATTGTACTGTACATATTATTTTGAAGCTTACTTTTTATACATTTGTTTTTGATATTCGTTCATATTCATCCATGAAGCACTAATTCATCACATTTCTGTTTCTTCCTGTCTGGAGGTAAGCTTCATGAGCTCTGGAATCTTTTTCTAATTTTTTTCAATGCTATATTCCAAGCACCTAGAACAGTGCCCGGCACAAAGTAAACACCCAAAAAATATTTGTGGGATGAATGAATGAACAGTGCAAGTAGCATATTAGGAAAAATAGTGAGCCTCTTTTACCTGGTTAAAGAGGTAGAATATAGTAAGAAAAGTACTTACATGAGAGGACTCTCCTCTAGCCACAAATAAATTGAAATATTAGTTAAATATACAAAATCCAGGAAAAAATTTTCAAAGAAACAACTATGCTAAGAATAAGGAGGAGGAGGAAGGAGAAGAAAAAGAAATCAAGGGAATTCCATATGTTAGAAAAAAAGAAGGAACTCAGAGCTGGAGAATTAAAAAGCTCTAATGTTGCTATAGCCCTAGGGGTGTCAGACGGGTATACTGGCTCTGGTCCCTGAGGTTCAAGGCTTTAATGCCTAAGAAGGAACAGGAAACATGGTCTGGGCCCACCCACGTGTGGGGGTAGGGGGAAGACTGAACAGAAATCCCTGCATAAAACCAGAGCCTCAAAGGACTGCCTAACAGTGAAAGACAAACTAATACTACCCCCACCCCACAAGTCAAGGGAAGCAAAAAGGAAATTTTCTGCCCACCCAAGACAGTACATGGGCAGAAAAGAATCATTTTCAAGAGAAAAAATCCCAACTTTGTGCCTTTGTGCTTCATGAATAGATGCAGTCCAAACTTATAATTGTCTCCATTGCACAAGAACCTTAAGCAAAGAGGTTAACATAAAAGCTGGTCCTAGGCTGATGGATTCCACAAGACACTGGAAGAAGCTAACATACAACCATTCTGAAGAAGTGTCTACAACCTAACATATATGGGACTCCCAGAGAAAAAGTTTCCTGCTGCAATCAAGTCACTCTGCAAAATTATGAACTAGAGGCTAATACAAACTGCTAACACACAAGATCATAACAGCATGATAAACCAGATGAGTTTGGAGAAGAACCAAGTAGAACGTTTCAAAATGAAAGAGTTCAGTCATTTAAACGATAATTTAAGAGAGGTGGAAAGAAGTGGCAAGAGACCAGTCATCTGAAACCAGACAACATATTTTGTATAATACCCAAGGAAGTCTGGACTTTCTCCAGTAGTTGCTGAGAAGCCCACAGAGGGGTATAAGCAAGGTGGTGATATTGTTACATGTATAGTTTAGAAAGAAAACACCAGGAACCTTGTAGTAGAAGGTAGGCCAGAGAACTAAAATCAGAAAGATCAAGTAAAAAGCCATATCAGTTAGGTGTCATTCAATTACAAATGACAGAAATGACAATTCAAACTGCACTTACAAATAATATTATTGGCTCCCTTAAATGAGAAATTTCGGGTATGTTGTGCTTCGTGAACTGAAGGCTTAACCAACATGCTCAGTGATGCCATCAGAAAGATGTCTGATGTCAATGATCTTGCTATGTGATCATCATCCTTGTCCTGCCTGTGAGCTGTGACTCTTTTGAACAAGGCATTCCTAACTGCTGTGTTGCCGGCATGTGGACCATCATCCCATCATGCCCTGTGGACACGGGTGTGACCTGGTGGCACTGCATGGTGATCCGTCAGGCTCACTTGGTTTGTGACCTGCACTGGGTTCGTGCAGAGACATCTAAGGTCACAAGAGTTCCAGAGCTTCTGTCATGCTGTTAAGGGGAGGGAGGAGTCAGAGGTGGCTCCTAGACTTAGATCTCAGATGGCCTGGGAATGATGTTTCCATGCATAAACACAAAGGGCAGACATAACAGACACATGTAAGAGGAAGAAGAGCTGCTTTATGAAATGAATACCTGTGATGTGTTATGTTTGGGATGTGATGAGTCATTCTTTCATGTGGATTTTTAAAATACCTTCTTTGTTCTTCTGCTTAAGTCACCACAAAATGTCCATGTTTACAGGTGATCTGCATGTTCTGAAATTCTCCTCTTCCCAGACCCAGAGGCTGTCTTTCCCAGCCTCTCCAATCTTCTCTCATTCCCCTTGGGCTGCTACTCCAAGCTGTACTGGACTCTCTTCTCTCAGCGATTCCTCTCCATGATGCCCAAATCCAACAGCATCCACCACCATGTCTGTGCAGATGAACCCCAAATCTGTATTTCTGATCTCTCCCTAAACCTCAGACCTGCAGTCTTATTGGCCCACATTTCAAACTCATCACATCCCAAACATAACACATCACAGGTATTCATTTCATAAACCAGCTCTTCTTCCTCTTATATGTGTCTGTTATGTCTCCCCTTTGTGTTTATGCATGGAAACATCATTCCCAGGCCATCTGAGATCTAAGTCTAGGAGCCACCTCTGACTCCTCCCTCCCCTTAAGTTCCACATTCAAACCATCACCAAGGCCTGACCAGCCCTAGGATGTGACCTGCATTTGCCCAGCTTTATTGCAATTGTGAACTGGCTTTAGCACAGCCCAGAACAGAGAGAGGGAGAGATGGTTCAGAGAGAGATTTAACCTGAACAGTGACTCAGAAGGAAAGACTAACTGGTCTTTGGGAACCTAAATAGGGACCGAGGGAATGGTAGCCTAATTAGACTGGATAAATGCACTCAACTGGACTGAAGATACCCAATATCATGAAGTAAATTCTTTGCTGGAGGGAGACCTGAGGGCTCAGAGTCAAGGAAAGTACTTGTGGTTATAAAATAAAATTCTGTGGAATTTGTGAGCAGAGGCTGGGACCTCTAACAAGTGACTAAGTCAGACAGCAAGTCCGAGTGGCTTGTGGGTTTCCAGAGAGAGGGGTCAGGACCTCAGAAAGTCAAGGCATACCTCAGTGACAGATGGAGAGCAGAAGGGCTTTCCAGATCTGCCAGCACCTGAGAAGGTGCTAAATACTCACAGAGCTGGGAAGTCATATGTAACATCTGCCAGACTATTGTTGTGTGTTTATCAAACAGGTTAATGCAAGCCTGTGAAGAGAATACTCATCCTATTCCAGATCTTCCCAGAAGTGCTAGGAGAGTGAGTGGGATGTATATAAGGGAGCTCGCCCCCTGCCCTGACATGACAGGAGGTGCTCATGACTTTTCTCCTCTACGGGATTGTCAGTTTTGAGCTGTCTCCTTGTCTGTGAGGCCTACAGCTTCCCAGAGTGGCAGCCTCCTTACTTCTTCGTCTCCTATGTCCTTGTTTTCACAGGGTGCCCACCATGCGGGTTATTCGTCCACTTGAGCATGGGAAATACGGTAAGAGGGAAAACACAGCCAACACTAGATTGGAGCCAGGCACTCCACCGCTGTGCGCTCAGCAGTGACAGGAGCAGGTGGAGAAACACGCGCTAAGTGGGGGAATCCCAGCCCCACAATGCCAGGCCCTGCCCTCCAGGGTAAGACCTCTCTGAGAATAGAAAAGAAAAGCAACCCAAATTGTGCTGGCTTGTGCACATTCTTTTTTTTTTTTTTTTTAAAGATTTTATTTATTTATTTGACAGAGAGAGAGAGACAGCGAGAGCAGGAACACAAGCAGGGGGAGTGGGAGAGGGAGAAGCAGGCTTCCTGCTGAGCAGGGAGCCCGATGTGGGACTCGATCCCAGGACCCTGGGATCATGACCTGAGCCGAAGGCAGATGCTTAACGACTGAGCCACCCAGGCGCCTGCTTGTGCACATTCTAAAACATTCAAGAGATAGAAAAAAGAAAGAGAAAAGTAACATATGTCAATTTAAAAATAACTGCTATTGGGGAAAACAGAATCATCTTTTCTGAACTTCCAAGAAAATTTTTCAAACTTACTGAATGCATATGGATTAAATCACTGGCTAGTGAATAACTTTTTGTCTTCTGCTTACTCAAACCTTGATAACCAAAAATAAAGTATCTAAAGAGACTTTTAATCTACATTAGGAATGCAGCATTTCACACTGTCCATGATAATCAGAAGGTATTCATTACATACTTGTTGGAAGGGAGAAGGGAGGAGGAAGGAAGGGAAGGGTGTGTTATCACAATGATGTGCAGTTTCACCCCTGTCAGTCAGGAGCCTGATAAAGAAGCATGGGCTTTAAAGTCAGACAGACCTGAGTTCAAGTCCCACTCTGGCCAATCACTGGCCATATGAGCTCCACCCTCCTCATCTGGAGCATATTCCTATGCTAGAGGCAGAAAAGGACAAGGTCATGAGCATGAGCTCTGACATCAGACCCCTCGGGTTAGGTTAGAAGAGCACTTCTGCCACTGACTAGTTATGGACGGGGGCAAGTTAATTCTCCTGTCTGTGCCTCAGTCTCCTCAGTGACAAACTGGGGACTGATCATACCCCTCCCTTGTGAGGTTTTGAAATAATTAAATAAAATAGTGTGTGTGAAGCACATAAAATAGAACTGGCACTCGGTTATTCAATAAACATTAGCATTATTATCATATCCTTAACAAGGTAAGCTTTTGGAGAGCAGGGTCTTTGTGGGTTTTACTTACAACTGTGTCCTCAATAGAACCGAACACAAAGTTTGGCCCATTAATCCTTTGATGAGTAAAGAACATCACATCTTCACAGGGTTGTTATGGGGGGTTATGTTGTCTGACCCTGTAAAATTCCTGACATTGAGTAGCCGCTCAATAAAAATTGGTTACCTTCCCTTTTCCCTGATCTCACAGGGAAATCCTTGTGTCCCTACCTTCCAAAAGTTCTCTTTCCTTTGGGAAAACCAAAGATCTTTCTCCTTAAGTACATGACTGGGTGGCCTTTTCACTGTTGTACACTGGACAAGTTCTCTTTAGACTGAGGGAAACTAATTATGTGGTTTTTCACTGGCTACGAGGGTCATCCATTTCAGGACTCATAACTGAAGCCCTTCTCTGCTGGGGTTTCCACCAGAGCTGCCCTGGGAAACAGCACTGCCCACGTGGGGCTCTGGACAGCATGGGAAAGGAAGAGGCACCATGCTGATTTCAGCACCAAGTTGTCAAGCATGCATGAATATGAGACAGACGCTTCAGATCACCCCTTCATCAGAGACCCAAGTACGATGTCTCCTTGGTTTTGTGGAGATCATAGACATTACATTCTCCTCCACAGAGTCCAAACCAAACAAAACTAAAGTCCTTTCACTAACAATTCCCTTCCATAAATGCAAACAAAACTAAACAGAAACCACTTCCTATCTGTCTTCTTTGGTCTAGGCTGCTCTAACAAAATATCATAGGTTGGGTGCTTCAACAACAAACGTTTATCGCTCACAGTTCTGGAGGCTGCTAAGTCCAAGACCAAAGTGCTGGCAGATTTGGTGTCTGGTGAAAGCCTGCTTCCTGGTGTGCAGGCAGTGCCTTCTTTCTGTGTTCCTTACAAAGCAGAGAGAGCTAGAGCAAGAAAGGTCTCCTCTCTTCTTCTTATGAGGGCACTAATCCTACCATGGGGACTCCACCCTAATGACCTCATCTAAACCTAATTACCCTCTGAAGGCCCCATGTCCAAATGCCATCACATTGGGGGACAGGGCTTCCACATATAAATTTTGGAGAAACACAAATATTCAGTCTATAACACTGTCACCCCCTTTCTGAATCTTCAACAGAAGTCATCTTACACCCTAAGAGTATTAGAATATCAAAATCTTAGAATGGAAGAAACTCAACTGTCAGAGGATGCAGGATATGTTGAGGGTGTTGGAATAAGGTCAGGATGACTTTGGACTGGGGGTTCAGGAGTATCTGAATCCTGCTGTTGACAAGTTGTCTCTCCTGTGAGATCCCTAAAGGAAATCTACCCAGTGCTGGCACCGCTGGGCAGGATGGGTGGGTGCTAACCCAGGGCGTTGTCTTGTGGAAACAAGAATGAGAAAGGATTAGAGGAAGACATAGTGTTAAAGAAATTAAGAGAGTTTCTCTCAGAAAGAGCTATCCTAGAACTCTCTCCATCCATCTTCATAGAAGAAACAGAAAGGCTCTTCCCACTGCATCTAGCCTTGGACACCCACCAGCAAGAGCCAGTAATGTTCCTGCATTTGAGCACCTCATATCCTTGGTGATGGAGAAGAATGAATTGCTGTGGACTAACCCTGAAGAGGACTGAGAAAGAGGCCATGGTTTAGGAATCTCCTGGGCATGCCTGAGCCCAGTATGATAAAGAACAAAGAATTTAGAGTCAGAGAGACCTGAATGCATTCCTGGCTCTTCCACTTACTAATTGTATGCCCTTGTAAAAATCGTTTCACTTCTTTAAGCCTGAGGTTCTCCACCTAAAAAAAAAAAAAGATAATTCCTACCACAGAGTTATGAAAATTAAATGAGATAACATTTGTAAAGCTCTTGGCAGAGTGTCTGGAGCAGGGTAAAGTGCTAAATAAAGCATAGCTATTGTTGTCATTATATAAATCCAGTAGTCACTTCTGCAGCATCCTTGACAAATGAGTATCTAATTTCTGTTTGAATATCTCTGGAGACAATGTGCTCATTACCTCACAAGAGGACCCATTTCTATTACTGGGTAGCTGTGGAAAATTGTCTTTATTTGAGACAGGTATCCTGCGCTCCTGCCTCTTTCCCTCAAGCAACGTAAAATAAGTACACTCCCTCTTCCATGTAACAATTCCTTACATATTTGAAGGCAATTGCCACATTTCCCTAAATTTTCTCCAGCATCAACACCCCTAGTATTCTTAGTCATTTTATATGAATTAGTTTCTGGGCTTTTCACCATCCTGAACACTGTCCATCATCCCAAAGAGATAACACAAAACTCTCTAATCACTGGTTTCCATTTTGTGGTCCCAGAAAGGCGTCTTACTAAGACACTCACAGTGGATAGTCCATCACAAATACTGACCAATCATGGGAATCCATCAACACACGTTCAACACACGTTCATTGAGCATCTACTATAGTGTCAGACACCTGGTTAGATATCTGAGACATAGAGATCAACAAGAAAAACACTGGCTTGGCCCCAGGGATCTCACAGTTCAGCATGAGAGACCAAGGACAAATACACAGGCAACTAGACTGATCCCAAGAACAAATATGCTGAGAAGAGAGACTGAGCCCTGTGAGGGCTTGGTCCTACCTCACTCACTCTCTATTATCCATACCCCATACAAACCCTTTATCATACTGCAATGGACTGAATGATTATGTCCCCCAAATTCACACACTGAAACCTAATCCCTGATGTGATGGCATTTGGAGATGGGGTCCTTGGGAGATGAGACAGGGACCTCACGTGTAGGGTTAGTGTCCACATAAAAGGGACCTCAGAGAGAGCTCCCTTGTCCTGTCCACCATATGAGGACACAGCAAAAAGAACCATCTATGAACCAGGAAGCAGGTTCTTACCAGGCACCAAATTTAAAGCACCTTGATCTTGGACGTCCCAGTTTCCAGAAACGTGTGAAAGAAATGCTTGGGTTTTTTTTTAAAAACATCCAGTTTATTGTGTTTTCTTATAGCAGCTGAAACAAAGACACATATCATGCATTTCCCCCCTAGCTTTAAATCTAAATCATATCATGTCATTTCCCTGCTTGAAAATCCCCAGTGGCTTAGATTTTCAAGACATATTGTTAAGTGAAAAGGCAAGGTGTAGAATGATATCTACAGCAACATGTCATGTATATGATAGCAAACAAAGCAATATATTTTCTATGGAGATAGACAGACAGATAGATAAAGATAGATCAGACAATTTTGAAAAAAAAAAAATTCCAGTGGCTTTCCAACGCATTTAGAAAGTCAACTGTGTCACCCTCACCTAGGAGGTCCCAAATATCTTTCTCCACCTCTCCAGGCTTTCTTGTAGCGCTCGCTCTCTCTCTCTCTCTCTCACTAAGCTTCAACTACAGGAACTTGCATTTTCCTCCAACTGCAAAACTCATTCCTGATATAGAGACTTTATACCAGCTGTTCCTCTGTATGGAATTCTCTTCTTCCTGATCTTCACAGGACTACTCTTCTTACCATTCAGATCTCAGCACACAGGTCACCTCCCCCAGGAAGGCTTCCCCACCATCCAAACTAAAGTAACCACTGTGTTATAATTACCTATCTGATTTTAAGTTCTCTGTTTAGCACTTTTCTACATTTCTACATCTCAAATATCCATTGAATGCAAAAACTCTGTGAATGCAGAATCGCTGTCTTATTTACCAGTGATCAGAACACTGCCTGGCATGTAACTGACAGTCAATAAATTAGTCTTGAATGATTTAATAAACTGCTGTTGGTCCAATACTTAGTAGAGAGCCTGGCGCCTAGTAGGGGCTCATTGGATACCTTCTGAGAGAAAGAGTGAATTGGGATGGAAGAGAGAGCAGCAGAAGTTGACCCAATCCTTGCGAGGAAGAAGCAGACTTCCCCTCCAGCCTGCTTTGTTGTGTGTTGGATCTGCCACCACTCAATTGACACTCATCTCATTGTTACATGTATGGAAGTGAAGTTATTATGGACCTTAAAGTCTTCTGACCCTCTCTAGTGTCCTGTTCATACTGATGAGAGCCAGGTAATCAAAGAAATAGCCTCAAGTACATCAGTTATAGGTCAAGGCCCCCCACCCCCCACCCATGGCCCAAAGATTCTTCAGGCTTTGCAGATGCCGATGGCCACCTAGCTACTGCCTGGTGTGGGGTGGTGCACTCTCCTCATACTTCATATCCCCTGTCTGCAGTCTCCTTCTGGCTGTCCCACTGCCTCCAGCTGAGACCACCTCCACCACATCCCCAGTCATCAGCACTTGCCCCACCGCCAGAATATCCTAAAACTCAAAACTTCGGGGAAAGAGAAACATTGTAATAAATTGTTATGAAATAATCCACCTTTCATGAATAATAAAGGAAATCTTGGGGCAAATATGAAAGACAAAAATTTAACTAACATGGAAATATCTATTCTTTATAATTGAACAATTCTTGATTTTTGGAATACTGAAAAAACATTTTTAAAAGATGATAATTTTCTGTCATTTCTCTAATATTCATTCAACATTAAAAATAGACTTTTACAAAGAGTGCCTCTTTGTCATCTCTTACCTCTGCATTACAGAGGGACAATATATATAATAAAAAAAAAAGATCTCTTAATTGCATGTATGGTCCAGTAGCATCTCCTTCTCTTTACTAATAGGAACCTGTTAACTTACAGGTCGTTTTTCACTATTTCAGCATGTGTTTCCACCTGGCTTAGCAGCAACTTCAAATGACCACACTGAATAGAACGGAGGATTTCATTCTTAAATCAACCTATCAACCTACAAGTCTGCAAATGACCTCCCACACCCATCCTTGCAGCTCATTTTTGTCCACTGTCCTCCCTACCCCACATTCCAACCACTCTGCTCCTCATTCACTAGCGCAAATGTACCTTCTTTCCTCCCCTTTCCAGGACTTTGGCTATGCAGCCCCTTTCTGAAGAGAACACCCATCCCTTCATCCTTTGCCTTGTTAACCTCTACACATCTTTCAGGTTTCAGCTTAGATGAAATTCCTCCCGGGAGGTGTGTGCTCACCCTTCTGCTGTTGCTCCCATAGTACCATTCCTCCCTTGTGCCAAACCACTTTACACAGTGATTTAATGTTTGTCCTCATGTTTCGGCTATTAGTACCATGAGGGCAGGGACAACGCATGTTTATGTAGCACTGTCTTCCTGGCACATAATGGATGCTCAACAAATAATTGCCCAACAGATGAGGATGTTAAGAAGTAAGTGAATGAATGAATGACTGAATGGCCTGGAGCATTTTGATAACAGTAAAACTTTCTGAGGTCCATTTACAGAAGGAACAAGTACTTTTGTTTTATTCCATCTCAAGTCAAACTTAGTTTTTACTAATGTAAATAACTACTTTCCCATGAAAAACTGAAGCAGTATAATTTGCCACCTTTGGAAAACGCCCAGTGCAATAAGTCAAAGTATAGACCTGTCCACGTACAACAGACTGAAAGCCAGGATAATCGTTTTCATAAGTTGTGAGATCCTAGAAGATTCCTCCCACATTTGAGTAGTTTGATGGGAGAGGAAAAAAATGATGGTGGAACCAATAATTGGTAATTAGGTGGCACAGTCAAGGAATGATGTTTGTTGATAAGGAAGCCCTGATCATGCTTATAAACTAGACTTTCCACTCCTCTTTGACCACAGATGCTTTTTTGGGCAGGCCGAAGAGTGGCAGGCTTGAGAACATGGGTTTACATCTGGGCTCAGTGCTAGCTTGTCTGTTTCCAGTCATGTGACTGGTTTTTCTGGTCAGAGCCAGTTCCATTTCCTCATCGGTGAATGGGGTCAGAGACATCCTGGTGTGCCTGTCTGTATTATTGAGGCCAAAAAGCTAAAAACTGTGTGTCCGTGGCTCCCTTTCAGCAAGGATTTCTACTGTAATTTAGGTTCTGCCAATCAGATGCATCTGGTTGGATGGTCGGGTCTGTGCTGTTTTCTGGGAGTCATTCCTGAAGGACTAGCTTAGAGTCCGCTTCTCTGACACTCTCGAAGATCTCCTAAGCACCAAATGCCCTGATTTAAATCTCTTCTTAGTTAGAATAGTGAGGGTGGTTTATGTTACCTGCAACTAAAGCTTAACTGATGCCCCAGCCATGCAATTTTTTGTGGAAAATGTACATTAGATAATGTGACTGACACTCATGGCCTGGGGCCTTGCAAATCATAAGCATTTAGCAAGTGATACCAGTGTTTTTCCACTGAACATCTCCTGGAGATTTTTTCTCCGGAACACTTGAGGTTTTCGCTTTGGTGAGAAAGAGACCTGTCTTTTTCTCTGATCCAACAGGGACAAAAAGGATCATGCAGAGATGGAGTTCTTTTGAGGAAAGGAGAAGGTCGTCAAGAGTACTTGTTTTAAATGGTTTTGATTTGCCCTCAAATACTGAGCACGAGAATTTTCAAATTCTAATAGTGTTGTGTGTGAGAAAATTATTGCAGTAAGAATGGCAGCTCCATCAACGGGGACAAAACCTATGACCATTTTACGGCTCCAGATGGAGAAGATGCTCCACTATGTTCCCCGGCATCGTCCAAGAACATAGCCCTGTTAAACAACAGACAGTGAGTGAACATTTTCAGTGCAGCCGATCTGGCCCCAAGCACAGGAGCAAATAGGAGGCGGTGTGGACTTAGCCTGTCAGGGCACTGCTTCCTCAGCCCTTCCAAAGCAACTGTGGGCTCTGCCTGTGGACTCCTTGGCCTGTACCTTGGCTCACAGTTGGTATCCCTCTGCCTTCATCCAATTCCAACCTTTCTGACTTAGCCTGACATCCTGACTTTGAATGCATGGCCCATATCCCCTAAGGTCTGCCGGGTAATGACCCATACCAGGCTCAGAAGACTCCAGCCCCTGTGCCCCCGGCCCAGACACAGTGGTGAGCGAGGCAGGAGGAAGCAGCCAGAAACTAACGGTGTCCCCCTTGACATTTTGCCCAAAGCACTCATGGCAGCTGCAGCCACTTGGGCCTGGTATGGGAACCTCGTTCCTGATTCAGGTTGAAGTTTTCCCCAAGTGGCATGGGCTTGACTCCCAAGAGGTCCTGTCTTATTTTCTATGCTTCCAAACTTAACTGTGTCAGGTCAGTTTTTTAAAAGTGACCTCAAATTTCCAGGCAGAACAAAGTAATTATGGCAGCGTGCTATTTAAATATCTCTAAATCTTCTCATAAAACAAAACAGATAGGTAAACCAGAATAGCAAGATTTAAAAATAAAACGGACAGCATCTTCAGCACAATGAGAAGACAAGGAGTTTCCTGGAGCCCCAGAGCATAAAGTGGTTAATGCCAAACCACCGTCAACAACAGAGCTTGCTCCAGACACATGTGGGGCTGGCACTCGTGGACAGAAAAGAGAGTTCCAATGGTCTCAAGAGACTTGGAACCCAGGAACTGCATCACATGCTCATTCCCGAAGTGAGATGAGCTCCCTCTCAGTGGAATCCTCGGCAAACAAGCCTGGAAACAACCAATTGGTAATACTGGGGAAGAGCTCCACGGGCTGTTGTGAGCAGATGGGTGCACCCATGAGGAAATCACAGGGGCCTGGGCAGCCTAATCTCTCGAGGGCCTCAGAAATATCCTTCTGGGAAGATAGAGACCGACTCAGAGACAAATTGCTATGCATATAGGAAAAAAAATAAAAATAAAAACAGCAGTATAGAAACAATGGTGAAAAACAGAGAGAAGATTCAATTCCTATGAGGAAAAGGGGGTCTAGAGGAAGCAGGACCGTTGAAGTGAAAGGCTGTATTTTTTAATACTTCAAGACAACAACAGAGTGGGGAGCCTTAGAACCACTTCCCTAGGAAACTACCCTGACCTGACAGGAATCTCCTTCTCAAAGAATAAGAAAAAAAAGGAGGGTCATCTCAAATAAACAAGAGAAAATGAAAAGGATCATGATTAAACCCCACATAAAGGGGAAAATTAACCACTGATGAAGGCATACCAGAAAAATATGACCACAAGGCTGATGAAAACCATAGCTTAATATTACAAAAGGGCTAAGATACAGATAAGAATGGTACGGGAACTATGAAAACTTAGCATAACTTACCAGTAGAAAATATCAGAAATGATGGTGTGAAAGCCTGCAGGATATGAAAAAGTTCTGTTAGGGTTCAGGAAAATACTGTGAAAATAAAGAAAAAAAGAACCCACTTCAGAATGAAGTCTAAAACTAAAGGAAACATGAAAGACTCAGTAACAGAGAGAGTAGATAGTAAGAAAAATGGAAGGCAGAAAGAAAATGAAAAAAATCAAAGCAAACTAAGAGTATACAAAAGAAACCAATAGATATAGAATATGGATAAGGAAAATTCAGTAGGTATGATTAAAACCTTCCAAGAAAAATCCAAAGCCATGGCACAGAACTATCCCTATAAATTACAAAACAAGATAGCTTTCTTAAAATAAAAGAAGACTCCATCAAGCCCACATATTGAAAGAGTACATCATGTATTTACTTGAGAAAATTGACCCAGAGCCACACCAAGACATATCCTCGTGAAACTACAAATTTTTAAAGATAAAGGAAACATCTTTTGGGCAGCCAATAAAAACAGATCATAGCTGTTTGTTTGTTTTCTAAAGATTTTATTTTTAAGTAATCTCTACACCCAGTGTGGAGTTCCAACTCACAACCCCGAGATCAAGAGTCACACGTTCCACCAGCTTAGCCAGCCAGGCACGGAGATTAAGTCACTTGTGAGTCGGGTGGTCATATATCTTATCCTAACTGGGATACTGTTAAGTGGTATCCTTGACTGTGCCAGGTGAATAGATGTAAACCCAGACTGTCTCTGGCCAACTGAGATGTAAATTCACCCAACTATATGGAAAATAAACAACGGATATTGTTAAGGGAAATAAACAACAGATATTGTTAAGAGAAATAAACCTGGAAAACAATGACAACCCAGCAAGGGAATGATCTCTAGCTCCCAGATAGTAGGCTCGTAATATTATTTCCTACTAAAAAAAACAAAAAACAAAAAAACAAACAACAACAAAAAAACAGGATTTGCTGGGAGAATGAGATGATGATTCCAGATGTAGGGCAGGAAATGTAGAAGATGAGCCTGAGATATTTTGCCCTGCAAGGAAGGAAGAAAGCTCCCAAAAGGACACAGGAACCCACACTGCAGTCACTATGGTGATACTGAGAGATAAAATGCAGATTTTTGACAACATAAGGTGCCTCTGTCTGAATGCATGCAATGCAACCAAGAGTTCTCTCTTAGAAACAGTGGTTCTTTGAAACAAAGGCACATAAATTTCAAACAAAAAAGTTAACTTTTTCTCTACTTTTCTCTTTTCCAAAAGGTATAGAGAAAATGCAACTTCCAACTCTTCTGTGCTATTGCAGAATGGATAAACCACTCTACTACTATAAAAAAGCGTTAGGAATGCCATTGGGATAGGAAATTTACAATGGTGAGTCAAAGAGAATCCTCAAAAATATGACAAGCCTATTCAAGTGTCTGTGATCAAATGGGAGTAAAACCCTAACATACATTCTTTTATTTTTTAACCTCTGACTCTACTTGCTTCTTCCATACCACAAAAATACACATACAGAACCAAAGGGTGGCAGAAAACCAAACAATTGTACTAGCAAAAGCAATGTATATTTCTCTTAGTTTTGCTGTTTTATTACCACTGATTTGATAATTTTCTATTTCATAGGTCACTAGTAAACTTTTACTACGTATCATGTTGATACAACACGCAACGTCAATCAGTGACTCTGTATTTGCAACATTATAGCTTACAATACATTAGTGGGCCTCAAAAAACACAGATAAACCATCACAAAATCACAAAGACACTGGTAGTGGACTGAATGGTAGCCCTCAGAAACGTATGTCCACATTCTAATCCTCTGAAATTTTGCATGTGATATTAATTGGAAAAAAGAGAGTTTGTGGATGTAATTAAGTTAAAAAAATCTCATGATGGTCCAGGTGGGCCCTAAATCCAATGACAAATAGCCGTATGATAATAGACACACAGAGACACACAGAGAAGGCCTTATCAAGACAGACGGAAAGATTAACGTATCCACAAGCCCAAGAATGCCAACAGCTACCAGAAACTGGACAAGACAAGGAGTGCAATCTCCCCTAGAGCCTCTAGACGTAATACAGCCCGCATGTTGCCCACATGTTGACTTCTGGACCTAAGAACTATGAGGAAATTAATTTTTGTTCTTTTAAGCCACACACACACACACACACACACACACAAAGCACAGTGCCCATTTGCCTAAAATATGATAATGTAAGGAACACAAAGAATGATTCTTGCAATAGACTGATACACTCTATGTGTGTGTTCTTATTTTAAATTTATGAATTTGTCTATATATCATATACATATACAATATAAATATTTTAAAATTTCAAAATAGTACTTTTTTAAAAAGCCCATTGATCACTGCTAGAGATCACTAGGGCACTAAGTTAAAATTGGTAAAGAAAAGAATGTTTATCTTGCATTCCCGATATGAACTATATTTCAGGGTAATCAAATAGTTAATAACGTAAAGAAAATCATTACAGAAGAATTCTATCTAATAAATGGAGAAAGAATTATGGAATTAAAACTAAAATACCATTTCCCAAAGTCAGGAAATGATGGCTCGAGGAAACAATCATCAATGGATGTTGTAAAGCAATAGGGCATACACTTAATGGCATCACGAAAAGGGGGCAGCCAGAAACATCATACTCCTCCTGATATGACGTAACTGGAAGTATAATAGTACCAATTCTGAATCATTGTTTCTTAAACATTTGAACCTGAATCTAATCAAGCCTCACAGTCTAACAGTTGATAGGAAATACAGGGAAACATGTTGAAGGATGCTACAGGAGAGCAACTAGCCAAATCTTTTGTCTACGGGACAAAATAACTTGTTTCCCCCCAAAATCAGTATCATTTATCCAAAAGGGGAGGGAAGAGTTTATAGAATAAAGAGACATAGCTACTAAATACCCCTAAATGTGTAGATCTTGTTAGGATCTTCATTTGAACAAACCCTCTTTGAATGACTGTGTCTAGATATTTTCCATTTGCTTTTCCAGAATGCAAATACCCTACTTGACTCTCTCTGTGCCCCAGGTTACTAGTCTTTATGAACTAAAAGGATTCAGCAAACTATGACCTGTGGGCCAAATCTGGCCATTGTCCTGTTTATGTACAGCCAGTGAGCTAAAAATAAAAATGTATTTATATAGTGTGTGTGTGTGTATAATGTATATATAATGGAAAATTATTCAACCTTAAAGAAGAAGGAAATCATGTCCTTTGTGAAAACATGGATGAATGTGGAGGGCATCATGCTACGTGAAATAAAGCAGACAAATACTGCATGGTATCACATATATGTGGAATCCGAAAATAAAATGAACTCACAGAAACATAGAGTAGAAAAGTGGCCAGGAGCTGAGGGTTGGGGGAAATAGGGAAAGGCTGGTAAAAGTGTATAAACTTCAGTTATAAAATGAGTAAGATCTAAGGATCTACTATATAACATGGTGACTGTAGTTAACACTGTATTACATAATTGAAACTTGCAAAGAAAGTAGAATTTAAATGTTCTCACCAAAACAAGAAAACAAACAAAAACAAGTCAATATGTGCAGTGATGGATATGTTAACTCAGTGGGGGACAATCCTTTCCCCATATTTTTGTATATCAGATCATCATGTTGTATACTTCAAATATCTTATAACTTTACTTGTAAACTATACCTCAATAAAGCTGGGGGCGGGGCACAGAAAAAAACAAAGAATATGGGAGAGAGACTGCCTGTGGCCCACCCAGCCAAAAATATTAACTGTCTGGCCCTTTACAGAAAAAATACTTGCTGACCCCTGTATTAATTACTTAGGATCCTTTGTCCTCTGAATTCAGATTGGATGTGGCCAACAGGTGATCCCAAGAGGAGCTCGGAGGGCAAAAGGAAGGAAATTAAAGTATTTATTCCTCCATCTCTCTCCTTTCTGGCAGGCTATTCTCTCCAACTTCCAGGAACCTTCCCCGCCTTGCTTCTTCGGGCTGACAGGTGGTAACAGCCTCTCATGATTGCCAGCCTTCAGGCCCTGCACCATCCCTTGATTTTCTTGAACCCTGGCCACAGCGTGGTAAATAGTCCCTTTATTTACATCTCTTGAATTACCTCTTTTGAATAGCCATCTGTTTTCCTACCAGGACCCTGACTCACACAGACTACGGGTTTAGATAATAACTTTGTTTGGCATGATAATGGCATGGTGACTGTGTTGGAAAATGTCTCCAGACAGAGATGCATCCTAAAATATTAATGGCTGGAGTGTGCCCTTAAATATTCCTGAAAAAGAAGTGGAGAGAGAAATTCAACCAGAAAGATTTACATATATATACAGGGATCCATTATATGATTCTCTCTAGTTTTATGTATATATTTTAAAAATCATAAAGAAAGAACAACTGTACTTTAGACCTACATTAGCTGTTCAATTAACTAAAGAAAAGAATAATTACATTGAATGAATTGGGTTTTTTTTGTTTGTTTGTTTTTTAAGATTTTTTATTTATTTATTTGACAGAGAGAGATACAGCGAGAGAGGGAACACAAACGGGGGGAGAGGGAGAGGGAGAAGCAGGCCTCCCGCCGAGCAGGGAGCCCGATGCGGGGCTCGATCCCAGGACCCTGGGATCATGACCTGAGCCGAAGGCAGACGCTTAACGACTGAGCCACCCAGGCGCCCCGAATGAATTGTTTTTTAAAGGCCAACAAAGATTAGGAGAGGCCCTATGATTAAAAATAAAAACTTTGGTAATAAAGACCTGGGTTTAAATCTCACTTTGGACACTCATTAAGTGGGAAAGCTTTCTAATTACCTCTCCATCTCATTTTCTTATCTGTAGGATGCATATGGTAACTGTATCATTGGACTATTGTTAAAATAACTAAATATAATAACGTATGCCTAGTAGATGCTTAATAAATTATAGTTGACATTGATATTAATATTGATTATAGTAGCTCATATTCAGAGAATAGAATGGAATTGAGTTTGGGATCATAAAGAAAAAAAAAAGAAAAGGTGGCATCTACCAAAAATATTTTAATAGATATCTGTGTCCTCTGCTATAGATTGGATTTTTTTGTGAGATTTCTTTTCACTGGAGACCTAAATTTTTTGCAGGCTAATTGAACTGTATCATTTGAGATAAGTGCAGTCAAAGCTATTTAAATAGCATGTAGCAATTAGGAAACTAGTTTAATGGAGAAAATCTCAAAGGGAACCAATTTTTTCCCCCTATTTGACAAAATGAATGTTTTAACACCTTAATAGGAATACCACATTGGTTCAAACCTTTTAATTGGGATGGTTCTCATTCTAATTGCATGGAAAGTTAAAATCACATTATTACAAGAACATGAAGAAGCACAGATGTTTTGTGATTTAACTTTATGCCTGTCCCTCTGAATGGTTCAAAAGAAAGATATAGTGATGTGTTATGGTGCACATTTGTTTTAATATTTGGCTAGAGGTTCTTGATAAATTATTAACTGATCAACATGATGTCATGTGAAAGGACTATAAAACAAAATTCTGTCTCCACTGAGATGAGTGAGAAGCAAAGATGTGCTTATTAGCGGTGTCTACACATGAACGAAGAATGACAAATTGAAACAATTCTGCTAGTAACCTCAAGTCCAAAAATCATTCTAACCTGATATATTCACTTGATTGAGGAAGAATTGCCTGAGGCTTTAAAATTTCCAAGTAATTGCTCTTATTTTCTCCTTTGCATTAGTTTAGCTGCATCTGCAAGCACAGATGGTCTGCCCTTTGTTTTACCTCCAGTGATTTGGCTGTTTCAGCTTTGCCATTTAACTGGGGCAAAACGGGCTCCCTCATGAGTCCCTTGGGTCTCTATCAAGAGATGCCCTCCTAGGTGGCTCCAGTGGGCTGTCCCCAGTACCCTAATGCTCTCCACTTTCTACACACAACTCAGTCTCACCAATCCCATTTTCCATGTCACTCTAAGGTTGTCAAAGACTAATGCATTTAAACTTTTACCTTTTCCAGGGAGCTCAGAATTTCAACAGGAGTCCAAATCTTACATGTAAAGAGTGTGAAGCTCTAATAGGTACAATTTGGGGTTCAGCTTGTGTGGGGGGTGGTGGTGAGAGAAAGTGATCATCACAGGGGCGTTCAGGCTGGGGGACACTTGGTGAAGCCATCAGAAGGCAGTGTCCAGTCAGTCCACATCTACCCAGGACACACAGGCTCTAATGGAGCCAGGCCTCTCCACCGTGTCACTGACGTGGGCCTTATGTGCCACACAAAATAAATAAAACCTGTATTCAGTCAGTCAAAGACAAAAATTCCACATATGGTTTTCTTTTTTGTCCTTAAGATTTAATTATTTATTTTAGAGAGAGAGAAGGAGAGCAGGGGGAGGGACAGAAGGAGAGGGAGACTTTCTAGCAGGCTCCATGCTCAGCATAGAGCCCAACTCAGGGCTCAATCTCAGAACCCTGAGACCATGACCTGAGCTGAAACTAAGAGGTGGATGCTCAACCAACTGTGCCACCCAGGCCCCCCTATGACTTTCTGTTTTAACATCCAGAGAACATTTATCTCTGTGGTACCAAAATGTTTTCGTGCATTGTACTATGTGATTTTCCAACAGACTCTCAGCCATTTGCTCCCATGGCCTCTGCGATTTTTATAAGAGAGGGAGGAAGCTAATGAGATACTAAGTATAGCTATAAATGTCACTTGAAACAAGAAGCTATGCTGTTCATATGTTTCAGGCTCCTTAGAGGAGAGATGTCTGAGAAGCTATTCCTTTGAGACCTTTCCCTTGGCAACTCAACTTCTTTTAGGAGCTAATCTTGGTAATATCCTAGTGGAGACAAAAGGCTTACTGGTTTCCCTCTTCCAGGTTATATGTTTACATTCAACAGAGATCTTCTGGAAATAATGTTTTAACCCAAAGTGGTGTTCTTCAAAACACTTTTGCCAGATATGTCAATAGATATGCCTGGAAAAAGGATCCATGGGTCAAGAAGTTTAGTAAATTCCAGCAGAGAAAGGGGAACCCTCCTACACTGTTGGTGGGAATGCAAGCTGGTACAGCCACTCTGGAAAACAGTGTGGAGGTTCCTCAAAAAGTTGAAAATAGAGCTACCCTATGACCCAGCAATTGTACTACTGGGTATTTACCCCAAAGATACAAATGTAGTGACCCGAAGGGGCACATGCACCCCAATGTTTATAGCAGCAATGTCCACAATGGCCAAACTATGGAAAGAGCCCAGATGTCCATCGACAGATGAATGGATAAAGAAGATGTGGTATAAATACACAATGGAATATTATGCAGCCATCAAAAATTGAGATCTCACCATTTGCAACAACATGGATGGAACTAGAGGGTGTTATGCTAAGCAAAATAAGTCAATCAGAGAAAGAAAATTATCATATGATCTCACTGGTATGAGGAATTTGAGAAACAAGACAGAGGATCATAGGTGAAGGGAAGGAAAAATGAAACAAGATGAAACCAGAGAGGGAGACAAACCATAAGAGACTCTTAATCTCAGGAAACAAACTGAAGGTTCCTGGAGTGGAGGGGGGTGGGAGGGATGGGATGGCTCGGGGATGGACACTGAAGAGGGTATGTACTATGGCGAATGCTGTGAACTGTGTAAGACTGATGAATCACAGACCTGTAGCCCTGAAACAAATAATACATTATATGTTAATAATAATAATAATAATAATAAAGAAATAGATGAAGAAGTGATTTGGAGGGTACTAAATGGTAAAAAAAAAAAAAAAAGAAGCTGTTTAATGAATTCTAAAATCTGTTCCTCCTTCGTAGTGATTCAAAGTGCATGTCAACAGTTAAGGTTCTGAGAAGTCCTGCAGTCAAGAAAACTTGACTTTGTATAACCCAGGTTTTACCAAATTTTTTGTTTGCATATTTATTTTGAACCCTATGAAACAATAGGGTTATATTGTTTGCACAATATATAAGATTGTGCAAACTTATAAGATGCTGGTTAACTCACTGGCCCCATTCAATGAGCCATAAATCTTGGCAATAAAGCATGGGGTGTGTGCAGGGAAAGGAGGGAGTAAAAATGCAGACCTAGAGATCCATGAATCCACAGGTTTGCAAAGCATTATACCTAAACTTAATAAATAGGGCTCTCAGATACATCGGTGCCTATTTGTCAAATATATTAAGGTGTTATTGCAATCTATTAAATATGAATCTGTGTAAAAGCACCACTGAGATTTTAGTGATTTGCTTGGCACCTTTGTTTCACTCATCAGAAACTGAAAATATAGCTATTAATAATGTGGGGTATCTGTAAAATTTTTTGATGTTAAAAGGGGTTCTTTGTACTAAAGAAAAAGAAGAGGTAGGGAACTGCTGCTGTCCCCCAATGGAGGGACTCTAATGGTTGGGAATTCAGGCAAAGTGCCAGCAGATGGGGAGACTCTGAGGGCACACGTGCTAGTTCCTCCCAAATCATAACACACAGCATCATTTGGTCCACCCATGAGCAGCCTGGGTGTGTAGAATCCAGCGCTGTGGACAGATCTCTTGGAGGCCAGGGTTCTGTGGGGTGCTTGGCACAGCATGCACAGTGAAACTGATGTTTCTGGATCCCAGCTGTATAAATTGCTGCAATTGCCAGATGTGACCGAATTGACCCTGTTTGTGTGCAGCGTGCACATGCAACCTCAGGGACCCTCAGGGACCTTGTTGGCTCTGGGAATCTACGACAGCAGACTTCTGCAAGTTGTGCATCAAAAAAGTCAGACAGACTCCCATGGAAAAGGAAAAGTGTATTCACAGATGCCACCCTCTCCAAAGAGAGGGCAAATGCAGGTCTACCCAATGAAAGCAAGTTCTACAATGCCCTTCATCACAAGGACGATCTCTCTGATCAGCCCAGAGTATGGCCAGCATGGTACAACCTTATCATTACTCCATAATCATTGCAACCCTGGTGCTGAGATGATCATGGTGATTATCATAGCATGTAGTTATGCTAATAGCGTATTATGTGGCTTGGATCACTTTTTTTCCCTTAGTCCAGCTGATAGACAACATTTAATTTTGTTCTGGGTATAAGAAAACCCTCACTGTTCTGCAGCATTTGGGCTTCTACACACACTCTGGATGAACTGAACTTTAAGAAAATGTCCACATTTAAATCATAGACCCTCACTCTGAGGTTGAAAATGCAAACTGACCAGGAACACAACCAGATGCAGCCAGATTCTGCTTTTGCTCTTCAGAGCTGGTGTGCACGCCCTGCGGAGGTGGGTGAGTCAGGGCTCTTGGCAAGCGCAATGCGTTAACTCCGTCTGGGGAGTGGAGGCCTGTCACAGGCAATCAGGAACTCTTGGACTCTAGTTTTTCTTAACGACTCAGTAGTTGTTGACCTGGAAAGAATCCAATTCAGAGGAGCAACTTTTTATTTAATTCCTTATTTTATCCTTAGCTGCAAGCTTCTGACATTTTCATCTGTGACTCGAGATCCAAATTCTTTGATATCTTACTTTGCCAGGTTATTTCTCTCCTCGATGGTTTTAAATTGCTCTTGTCACGTGGGGTCTACAGTTTCTGCTGATTTTTCTATGCTGTATACTCCAAACTGTGGTTCTAAAGTTTTCATTTTTGAATCTTGCTTTAGGGTCTCTTGAAAAAACACATGATAGCTTTAGATGGCTAACAGCGAAAAGACCAAGGAGACAGAAATTTGCATCCTTCTATGAATTTTAGCTTCAGATTTTTTTCAGGAGGAACATGATTTCTTCCTGGGGTTGCCTAGTTCTCATCTTATTCATTTGCAAACAAAAAGATAATTAACATTTATAGCTAAAGGTCCCAGCCTAGAGCCAACTAACAATAATCAGACTGTCAACATAATAGAAAGCACCAGATTAGTACAACATGAAGTGAAGCAGTTATAGAACAGAAAGGAATAAATGAGTCAATGATTCAACATTCCTGACTATATCTATACAATGCCAGGCATTTAGAAGAAAACTGAACATTCCAATCAGAACTTAAGGGGTTTTTGAATATTTAGATTAATTGTAAGCAAGGTTTTGGGGTTTTGTTGTTGTTGTTGTTGTTTAGTTTTAAGTGCTGGAAATTTAGTGGACAATAGTCTCCCATGAAAAAAGTTTTTATTCACAATCTTGGGAATTACTAATTCTTTACTCATTGGGCCATTTACCCAGTAGTTACATCATTTTAGATTTTGACCATGTGTACATGCTACCAAATGCTTTCTGAAGGAACTGATCAATTCACTTGGCTTTGTCATTATGTGGGGTCTCATGGACATGTTTTCTCAAGCACAGAGTTCTGCTGGGCTGAGTAAAGGTTTTCAAATGAAAATATGATGTTTGACCCTCTGGGGATCTGAATAAACCAGTTGAGCTTTGTTTAATCCAGGCCTTATTTTGTTATTTGTTTCAAAGGATGTGGAAAAATTATCCCTTTTAGGGAGTTGGATTAAAGTATTACCAAGAGGGCGAGGCCCTGAGTGAATGAGTAAGGAATGGCTGAGGGGAGATACAGTACAGTTTTATATATGTCCTTTTTAAAAGACACGTCAGAGGTATTTGGAAACTAAAAAACGAGGATAGGGGAGCTGGCCCCTGGGTATTCAATGTTTACTGTGAAGCAGGCTGGCGGAATGCAATGTCTCTCACACTGAGTTCCTTCCACAGACCATGTTCCTCTGAGTGTTAAGAGATATGCCCAGGAAAAAATGTATCATGCTCAAGCAAGTTTGGAAACTGCTAGGTTGCACAGAACTAAGCAGGTTTCCTTATTGCAGAACTTGTCAGAGCCTTAAGTGTACTTGTACATTGTGCATTTCCAAAAAGAAGATTATAGTATCAAGTTTCCCAAGGTACCTTAGCCACATGACAGTCTTTTAGAGACATGCCTCTTAATATCTCCTCGTGAGATGTTTCTAGAAACCCATTTTAGAAAGTTTTCATGTAGTGCAAAGTCTAGGCTTTAGAGCAAACAGATCAGAGTGTAAATCCCAGCTCCATCTCCCACTAGCCATATGATCTTAGGCAGACTGCTTCCTAGTATGAGTCTCAGGTCCGTCGGTGTAAATGTAGATTTTGATCAATACAGTATAGAATTTTCATAAGAAGAGTAATAAATAGAAATTGAAATTTTAACAGTAAAATACAAAATAAATGTTAATCCATATTATCATTAATTCAGGTGATGCATTATAAAAATCATCAATATTTATGCAATTTATATTTATATTAACAAATTTTTCGTTTAGAAGGTTAAGTTCTTGTTTTAAGGACATTGCCAAAAAGGCAAATATTTAACTGAAAAGATGCACTCTTACATTTGACAATGTTCTGCAGAACAGTTCATTTCTGAGTACCCAAAACAGTTAGCAAAGTAGCCCCAAAGAGGACCTTACTTTTTATTAAAAAATAGTTGGGAAAAATCTGCCCAATTCTACCCACAAAAATGTTGCAACCAACTCCCTGAGTGTTTGGAAGGGACACAGCTAGTTTAGGATTTATGTCTGCTCTTTAAAGTCTGAAATAAGCTGAATTGTGTAAACATTTTGGCACAGTATGCAGGGAGTTAAATACATTACTCTTGGCATTATTAACAGGTGGTGTGGGAATAAGTTGCTATGGAGAGTTCATGCTGCAGTGTCAGCAGAAGAAAATGTATTTTATAGGCTTATAGGGAGAGGGGAAGGGGGCAACGAAGGTTCCATGAGGTCTGATGCATGAAGATGACTGAAAAATACTTTCCAGCTGTCACAACTGCACATGGGGTTGGATGATTTCTTGTAGTGTTATGAATGTAAACGCTATTCAATTAACTGTTTCAAAAGCATAAAGGTCGTTTCTAAAAGAGAGCAATTTTTAGGCACCTGAAATGCTTGAAAGCCCATTATTTTCCAAGTCGTTCAGTCTCTGGAGAGAGATCGCCTCCCTTCCAGCAAAGGCTTCCTAGTGCTCCGAGGATATAAAAATAGACATACAAGGAATATATTCTCTTTAATAAGCAGAGCGGCTGTCAACTTCTACAAAGCTGAGCTCGGGTCAGGATTCAGTGTACTCACAAAACACCTCCATCTCTTCCAGCCACCCCAGTTTCCAAATAATAATGCAAGAAGGACAAGAAGGAAAGAGCTTAAGCCACAGGAAGACAAACTGAGGCTGGGATTCAGAAAGAATGTTGACCACAGCATGGAAGACAAGGAAAATGACAGAATTTCCTTTTCTGAAGTGTGGAAGGCAAAAGGACTCAATCTATGATGATTAAAGGGTCCTGTAAAATCTCTTTATATTTTTTTGAGAATGAGCAAAAGGAAGCCATTAGTTGTCAGAAGGGAAGAACCCAAATATTCTCCATTGTGATCTAGGTAGGAACAGAATCCAACATGGAGCCTAACAAGAGGAAAAACAAGAGCTGGGAAGGAAAATGCATTGGGTCCTGAGTATGAGCAGGACTGGGAGCTAGCCTGAACTGAATACAGGCTCAGGATGGTTCCCTGTGCCTCGTTCAAGTCCAAACCACCTAAGGTTTCCTCTGGCTAACTCTGTAGGGATTTTTGCCAAACAGGTGATGAGTTTTCATAGTGCATATTATTTCGTTATCCCTGTGTGAGGGATGAAAGACAATCGTTTTATGAAGCTAACCCCATGACTACAGCTCTCTCACTCGGGAAGCCACATGGCCCTGTTCCAAATATCTGTCTACCAGCACTGTGGAATTCCCAACGGCCTCAGAGTTACTGGTCATCCTTGGTTTTACAACACTGCACACTCACTGGCAGTAGGCTTAGGACAGTTTAGTCCAGGATTAAGAATGTTGGCTTTGGAACCTAAGAAAAACCTGAGCTCAGGTTCAATTCTCCATTCTGCTACTTAACTGGCCATGTCCTGCTGGGCCAGCGACTTCACGTCTCTTCACCTTTCCTTCCTCATCTGTGACATGGTGACAGCCATTCCCTCCTCCCAGTGTTTTTTCAGGATTAGACGAGATAAAGCACAGTGACTGGTACTTAGCAAACACTCAATAAATGGTACCTACAGTTCCTATCAGAAGTGGGAGGTTTCTTGGTCTCTGCAAAAAAAGGATTGCTTTGGGGGCTTGCATGGTTTTGTGAAGACACTAGGCCCTATTCCAAGGTGGAAGCTACCCAACCTCTCTTTTTATTACTACAGAAATGAAGAGAGAGGAGACACGAAGAAGTGCTGACACTTATGCCCAGCTTCCCAGATCTTTAACTCCTATAACTCTCCTCTCACCTCCATCTATAATTGCAATCCAAGACCCGAGCCAAGCACTCTGGTCTTGTAAGCATTTACAACAGCTGAGCTGGGTGAGGACTCGTGCTTTCATCCGGTAATTTAAATAACTATATTTGAGTTTCTCACAGTATGTTTGGGATAGCACAGGACCTGCCAACATACATCTGTGTTTTTCCAATGAGAATTATTCAGTTGGCAGAAAAATCACCCAAGTCCCTGTAACCAGGAAATATGATTACAGCATTTGAAATTGTCATTTAATTTGTTTTAGTATTCAATCTGTCCTTCTACATCCAGACATTCTACACCCAAGCAATGAGCAAATGAGTTCAATTTATATTTATTGCAGTGGCAATGGATGTATAATATATGTACTGTGGCCCCTCTGGGCATTGAGACAGGCCATGAAAAGCCTGAACACAAGGGCTTTAACCACAAACACAAATTCAAGTCCTCCCCAGGTCCCTGCTTCCTGCCACATGGAAAGCCTCTCTCCTGGGCCCCAGATCTTGGCCTGCCACGTGTCATCCAGAGCTGCGACTGAGCTTCTGCCACACAAGGGTGACCAAGGTTGGTTCTGTGTGATGCCAAAGCCGCCCATCCAACTGAACAAGGACGTTAAATTTTTTTCTTACGTGATGTTAAACAATTAAATGAGTTTGCTTTTCATTACTTTGGCAGATTTAGAGGCTATTAGACAGAACTCAAATCCCAAGTCTCTTAATCCCTTATTGTACCAGCTAAAAAATGCTAAGATTTAGCACTCTCATGGCTCCCTCCTGTATGCCTCCCAATGCCACCTAAAACTGAAATTAATATTAAAACCACTCAAATACAGTGCTGTCGTAACAGAAAAAAACAAAACAAAACAGGTTGGTTGACTCCACTTTGGCCTTTTGAAACTGCTTGCTTACTATCCGTCATTTGATATTTACCATCCTGTTAAACTAATCATTTGCAAAACTATGCTCAGCACTACTCCTAGCCTAGCCCATGAATCCCCTCCCGCCTAAAACCATGAACTTCATCCTTCTCTGCTCCCTAACCTCTGGTTCATTTCAGTTCAGTCAGTCCTCATTGATCACTTATTTTTTGTGAGCATTGTGTAAGGGGGCTGGGGCCCATGACAACTGGCTGGTAGATTTGGTTGAGGAAGAAACTACTCTTCTGGAACCACATGGCAGATGTGGAATTGGGGAAGTAGGAAACCAAAATTTACTGAGTGCCTACTGGTGACAGGCATTCATATGCATTATGTCACTGTCTTCACAATAGCCCTGTGAGGACATGCATAATTATTATATTTCCGGAAAAGAGAAAACATGCTAAGAGGAGTTAGGCTGTTTCTCCAAAATCGCAGATAAAAGCAGAAGAACAGCAATTTGTGCCTGGATCTCACAGAATCTAGTCCAAGAACTGTCCACCACAAGACGAAGGAATCACTATTCTCCTAGTCTCCAGGGGGGAAACCTTATCCTCCCTTTGAACTTCTCATCTCTCTTACTACATCAAGATGGCTTCAGCTGCCAACCACAGAAAATCCTGACTCTAGGGAACTTAAACAATAAGGAAATGTATTATTACACATAACAAGAAATTCAAAGATTCATCTTTAAGGCTCCATCTTCACTTCTCTGAATTCCCTTGGCTCAGCCATCCTCCGTGCTTTGTCTGATAACAAGATGGCGACTCACAGATTCAGACACCACATCCAGACACGACAATATCCAGAGAAAGAAAGTGGGACACTTCTAACAGTGTTTTCTTCTTACAAATAAATGCAACATTTCCCAAAGCCCAAGGACAGCTTCCTTCACACTTCTCTGGTTAGACCTGGACACATGCCCACCTCTAAACCAATCCCTGGCAAATAATTATAGGTTAACTAGGATCTACTCACTGGTGCTTGGGATGGATGGAGTCAGCTTCCTACCCCCTGAAGTCCAGGATTAGGTGGAGGAGAAGTACATTCCAAACCAGGAATTCACTGGGAAGAAATAAAATAGAAAGTAAATATTGTGTCCACTACACTCCCCACCTCTCCAAGTTCTGCCTCTTCTCTTTCTTAGTATTTCCCGTGTTTATTCTTTTTTTTTTTTTTTAAGATTTTATTTATTTATTTGACAGAGAGACACAGTGAGAGAGTGAGCACAAGCAGGGGGAGTGGAGAGGGAGAAGCAGGCTTCCCGCCGAGCAGGGAGCCCGATGCGGGGCTTGATCCCAGGACCCTGGGATCATGACCTGAGCTGAAGGCAGACGTTTAACCATCTGAGCCACCCAGGTGCCCCCCATGTTTATTCTCTTATTCCCAGTGCTCTAATGAAAGCCCTTTTAATCTCCTCCCTAGGTTATTCTAATAGCATCCTAACTAGGCTCTCCATCTCCAATTTCCCCTTGTGCCTAAGCCACATTAAGCTCCCTAAGGTGCACTATGACCAGTTGCCCCTTTTCTTCAGAACCTACAATGACTCTCAAGCAGGCACTGAAGACCTTTTAAGATTCAGACCCAATTTCTCTTTCCAGCTTTATCTCATGCAAATTCTCATTCATTAATCAAAAGGATGTACAACTCAACTACTTTGAACAGGTAAGAGGATAACTTTCAAAAGGACAAGTTGAGGGCCAAGGCAGCTCAGAGGTACATTACCTTTAATGTTGATTATAAGCCATGTGTTAGGACATTGGCCCAGCATGGAGAGATGAGGATGAGTCCCACCCAGTATAATTGTTTCTAATGATATGCTATTTGTCCTAGAGTGGGACACCTTCAGGAACAATTTCCACCGTGAAATTACAAAAAGAAGATCCTGACATCCTTTCAGAACTCTGTGGGTCTGGATCCACCCAGATCCATGCTGCCACCCATAGGAGACACCTACTTTTTACCAATGCAAGTTCACCAATTACTCTTCTGAGGAGCAGAACTTGGAGAGATACATTTCATTAGAGAAGTCTTGGCCTTTGTTCTTTAGTTATCTCTAACACTGGCATTAAAATAATGATCTATTACAGAAGTAGATTAAGATATCCTGATTGGTTGAAATTCTCTTCAAATCCATTCACGTGCTATCATAGGAACATGTGTTCTCTGTGTCTCTCTTCCCTACACACACACACATGCATGCACACAATGACAGCTTTGACTTGGGATTATGGAATAATGTACCTAATACAGACACCAACCTGGTAAAAACAATCTTCAGAAACTTTACTCATCTCATGATTCCCACCAATAATTCAGACAACATACAATGTGGTATCTCTAGCCCAGGTGTTTAAGACTTAGGCTCTTATTTACTTTCTGCAGCCCCTCCTGGGTTAGCCCCACCACTGCCCTATCTCACAGTCTCTACAATGACACTTCTCATGGAAAGCAGCTGAGGGATGAGAGGGGAGATAAGATGCTTGAGTTTCTATATGTGACTCTCACCACAGATTCAAAGAGCTCATCCTGGGGCAGGAGGAAGAAAGGGCTATCTTCAGAGACCTCTTTTGAGGGGATAATAAATCATCTACTAGGGTCAAGGCACTCCAACTTCTTAAAATGAGAGGACAACATTCAGAATCATAGTCCCCTCCCTGATGTCCAGAATCATTAGATAAAACCCATAGAGCAAGTATGGGAAAGGCAGAGAACTCCAGTATTCTCACTATAAATGTTCTAAGAAAAAAACGGCACAGGTTTGCCAATCCCAACTACTTCTTTCTTTTTAAAAGATCTCTTCACACCCAGACAAAATTCATGACTAATGACCGAACTAATTTTCAAATTGACTAAAACCTAGGACACCTACCAACCCCCATAAGCTCCACCTACCCACATCTATCACAGGCAAATATCTACAGGAGAATTTCTACTCCAGGTAAAAGAAGAAAAAGGCATTAAGCGTGAAGTTACTTGCAGCATAAAAGAGGCTTAGTAACAGGGAATTAAATCCAAACACAAACCTGAAAGGTTCAGACTGTCTCTGCTCACTGTTGTGGCTACTTCTTTAGCATCTGCCAGATAGAAGGGTATGGCTCTTGAGAGGTCTGGCTCTCGAACTAACCAGTCCTGTCTACCTCTGGCTGTTCCATTTTTAAGTTCTGGTCAAAAATGAGTCTAGAGTTAAGGCTCAAAGAAACAAAAAACCATTACCTATAAACCGGGAGCTTCTGTCCAAATCTGAAGATTTGGAGTTGGAATTGAGCCATCCACGGAATGGGACCCTCTACTGTTGGTTGTGTGTGAGCTGAGGTGTGACAGACAGTATAATGCAGATGTTAAGTTCAAGGTTTGGAACAGCCAAACAGGCCTGGGTTGATTCCTGGCTTTGGCACTTAGCAGTTGTGTGACCTTGGACAAATCATTTATCCTTAGTCCCTCCATCCATAAATTGGTCTATGCTAGTGGATACAGAGAACAGATTGGTGGTTGCCAGAAGCAGGGGACAGGGGGCAGGAGAAATGGATGAAGGGGATCAAAAGGTACAAATTTCCAGTTATAAAATAAATAAGTCATGGGGATGTAAAAAATAACAACAACAGAAAAAAATAGGTATAGTAGGAAATCTATTAAAAGAGTTTCTACCAAAAACAAACAAAATTTCAAGAAGCATCATACTTAATGATGAAAATCGAAAAGTTTTGTCTTTGATATTTGGAAGAAGACAATGATGTCTGCTATAATTATTTTCATTCAACATGGTATTAGAGATTCTAGCCAAAACAGCTAGACAAGAAAAGAAAATAACAGGTATAGAAATAGAAAGAAAGAATGAAGAGTGTTATTACTCACAAATTATTTGATCCAGTACATGGAAGATCCTAAATAACTACAGATAAATTATTAAAATTAATAAGACAGTTTAGCAAAGTTGCTGAATAAAAATCAGCATACTGAAATGAATTGCATTTCATATGCCAGGAGCAAATAGAAAATTAAATGTTGTAACCATTTACAATGTCATCAAACATATGAGGCATCTAGGAATAAATATAACAAGATAGTTATAGAGAAAATTATAAAAGTACCTTGATTGAAAGATGCTTTATTGTTCACAATTATGTTTGGTTTTCTTCCATCCTATATACTTTTCTGCTTCTGGTGTGACGAACATGACTTGCTTTGAATGAACAAAGATGAATGGAAGCCTTAAGAACCCACATGCTATTCAGAGATCTTTCTTTCCCACCACCCCTACAACCAGATGTTGATGCTTCATCAGCCCAGGTTCCTGAGTGAGGATGACACAGAGTGGATCCCCAGCTGACCTACAATGGACATGTAGCACAGGCAAGAAATAAACCTGTGTTAAGCCACTGAGCTTTCAAGGTTAGCAGTAACTACAACATAACCTGGCCTATTCTGTCCATTACAGAAACTAAAGAATCCTCAAATAAATAGATGACCAAACTCAAGGATTGGATTACAAAACTCAATCAAAAACACATCAATTCTTCTAAAATAGTTTAAATGGAACTTGATAATCTGATTCTAATAATTCAAAAGACCAAGAAAGGCAAATCACTCAAAGATGAACAAAGGTGAGGAAACTGTCATTCAAGATGTATTATAAAGTTACAGTAATTAAGACAGTGTTGAACTGGCACAGGAATCAAAAAAATTGATGGGACACAGTCAAGAGCCCATAATCAGACCCACACGTAGATGTGCACTTAACCTATAACAGAAGTCAAAGCAATGAGGACAGGATAGACTTTTCAACTTTTCTAAGAGAGGTACTGGGCCAACTGTTTATCCACAGAGGAAAAAATGAAACTTAACCTCTACTTTCTATCACCCACAAAATTAAATTCTATGTGGATTGAAGGTATACTCATGAAAAACAAAACTATAGACTTTTCAGAAGATAATATAGGAAAATATTTTCACAACCTCATGTTAGAAGGATTTCTTAAGATATAAAAGCACAAACAGGGTAAGAAGAGAAAATTTAACATGAAAATTAATATCATCTATTCTTGAAAGGATACCATAAAGAGGATGAAACATAAGCCATAAGCAGAGAAAATTTTTGTGACACAAATAATCAATAATCTACTAATATTCAAGCTGTACAAAAAGAAATCTTTCAAATCAATAAGGGGCAAAAACCCAGTAGAAAAAATGGGCAAAAGACTTGAATGAGCACTCAATAAAGGAGAAACTCAAATAGCCAATAAATTCTTCAAAAGATGCTCAACTTTGTTAATAACCAGATGAATATATATTAGAACAAAAATAAGACATTATTACACATGCATCAGACAGAGAAAAAAATCAGTGTGACAATATCAAGTGTTGGTGAGGCTGTAGAACAATGGAAACTCTCATCCAGTACTGGTGGGAGAGTAAATGGGTAAAACTCTTTGATTTTCTGTTTGGTATCACTTCGTAAAGTAGATTATGCGCTTATGTTATGATCCACTAATTCTACTCCTAGTTAAATATGCTAGAGAAAATTCTCTCTGTGTGCATTCAAAAATGTGTACAAGAATATTTAAAGCACCATTGTAAACAATGGGAACAACCCAAATGTCAATCATAAATAGATTGGATGAACCAGGGAATAATCAAACAATTGGAATAGTATATAGCACTGAAAAGAAAGAAATGACTGTTAGTTCACAAACTGGCCCCTGTTCATGGAGGGCAAGGAGTGACCAAAGAAAGAAGCCAAACACTCCAGGTCAGTAGGCAGAAAGTTTAACAAGCAAAGGAACCTATATATGAGACTTGTCTTGAGCAGCCGCAAGACAAGTAACTCTCCACACCTTCCCACCAGAATCTTAAAAGTTTATGTAGAGGCCTTAATGGGATTCAGTCTCATGTACCATACAGATGGGCCCAACAACACCTTAATCTCTCAAGAACAGGTCCTTGAAAACAGCTCTTGCTGTGGGAATGGTGAAACATGTCCCCCTGATAACCTCCCCAGTTACATCAATAAGATGGATAAATCTCAGGAATAAAGAAACCCTAGAAAAGTTCATACAATGCATAATAATTCCACTGATATAAGCTAATAAACATGCAATTATCTAGAGATATGAACATTTTTGGTAAGTCAGTAAAAAAAAAAAATATGGTAAACATAGAAGTCAGGAAGGTGGTACCTCCTGGGGAAGAAATAAGGGAATACAACTGGAAAAGGGAACATGGCACTGTGGGAGGTGGGATTCCAATGCACTGGGGATGTTATATTTTTTTTTTAAGATTTTATTTATTTATTTGACAGAAAGAGACACACAGCGAGAGAGGGAACACAAGCAAGGGGAGTGGGAGAGGGAGAAGCAGGCTTCCCGCGGAGCAGGAAGCCCGATGCGGGGCTCGATCCCAGGACCCTGGGATCATGACCTAAGCCAAAGGCAGACGCATAATGACTGAGCCACCCAGGCATCCCGGGATATTATATTTTTTAACCAAGTGGCAGGCACATGGCACATATTAAGCCATACATACTCCTTTGTTATGTGTGCATTTCACAAGTTTTTAAAAAATCATTTTGAAATGATTATAGATTCAAAGGAAGTTGCAAAAATAGTACAGAGAGGTCCCTGTATTTCACAGTTTTGAAAAATGCCTCTTCCTCTCCCCCCTAAAATAAAAAACCAAACATTAAAAACAAAACAAAACAAAAAAAACTAGTGAGGAAATGAGATTTGTAGAATGCAAATTTTGCTGAGCAAAAAGCTTGGGGGAAAGCTGGTAAACTACAGAGTGATTTTTTTTACTTGTCTTATTTTTCACCTTGGAGATGAAAGTGTCAGGGAGCTATGGCCAACATAATCTAGATAAGAAGAAATGAAACAGGACTGAAGAGATGGTATTGGAATGTCACATTTGAGTAGCTGAGAAGTGATGGGATTCTTTTTTTTTTTTTTATTCTTATGTTAATCCCCATACATTACATCATTAGTTTTAGATGAAGTGTTCCATGATTCATTGTTTGTGCACAACACCCAGTGCTCCATGCAGAATGTGCCCTCCTCAATACCCACCACCAGGCTAACCCATCCTCCCACCCCCCTCCCCTCTAGAACCCTCAGTTTGTTATTCAGAGTCTAGAGAAGTGATGGGATTCTAAGGTGACCTAACTCCAATTGAAATGTTCTCACTAGAAAGGCAAGAGAACTTTAATTTTGAAGCTATTTGGGAATTATTTCTTCTGAAACTGACATTAAGTTAGATAGAAACACTCAAGAGTACATTCATGATATCCTTATGTGGTCTTGGATACATCAAGCCCTTTGGATTTTAGATATAGAAAACTGGGTTAGCCTTGAGATAAAGCCCCCCATTTCCTCTGTCAGTTCTCCAGAAATTAAAGATGTTACTAATATTAGGCTTACTCTTAACCAGAAACATTTACTTGAATGAAGAGCAACAAGAACTTGAGCACTTCTGGTCCAGCCTGGGAGGAAGTATTATTGGTATCTTCCACAAGAGGAAGCCAAATGACCTGGATTGAAACCCTGGCATGGCCACTTATTAGCTGTATGAGTTTGGTTAACTTCTCTGAGCCTTTTTTTTTTTTTTTGTCATGGGAAAATGTAAATAAGAAGACCTACCTCAAAAAAATTGTTGTGACTATTTGACTACTAGAGTGCCTAGTACTTAGTGTTCACAGTGTTAGCTGTCATTGTAATTCTTATTGAGAACTACTTTGTCAATAGAGAAACACAAATAAGCCTGCCTATTAAGATCTATCTTCTCACTAGCATGTCATAATCAGTGGAATCCCTGTCCTTGGTGTCTCATCCATGAGCCTTCCAAAGGCTTGAGCATTCTTTGTGTGTGTGAGGGAGAGGGGTAACAGTCTGAATTATTTTATGTTTGGTAGATTTTTTGATAATCCAGTAGCATGTGTTGCCTTCTAGCAACAACGAGGTCTCTGAGGGAATGTGACTCAAGGCAGTTACATTTCAAAGGAGAAGAGAGATTCAAGAACAATTCAAAGCTCAGGATATCATAGAGTTACCGACATCTCTTCACAAACCATGGGGACCAAGACGAAAGATAGCAGAGCTAGGATTACAGCAGAAATCACTTGCCTGACAGTTCTCTCCCATTTGGCCAGGCTGACATGCCTCAATGCTACCCCTTCTCCACCTGGCCTATTCTCCTGTGGATTCCACTTAAAAAGGAGGCCACAGGTGAATTCTTCCCTAAGCATCCCTCCTTTCTGGTCCCAGGTAATGCCCAGGTGTTCCATCCCCAGTGTTGCCATTGAACTTGTGTGTGTTTATTTGCTTTTATCTTGTTCCATTATCATCCGTAGGTGACTTTATGTGTCAGTTCCACATGCCCTGCTAAATCGTGATCCTAATGGGTGCAGGAAGGTCTAAGCCCAGGTCATCCTTGGAGGTTGCCATTTGGTAGTACTGACCTCACCTGTAATTGAAAGTAGAGTATGGGGGTGCCTTCATGGCTCAGTTGGTTAAGCGACTGCCTTCAGCTCAGGTCATGATCCCGGGGTCCTGGGATCGAGTCCCACATTGGGCTCCCCCTGCTCTGCGGGGAACCTGCTTCTCTTTGCCTCTGCCTGCCACTCCCCCTGCTTGTGCTCTCTCTCTGTTAAATAAATAAATAAATAAATAAATAAATAAATAAATAAATAAATAAATAAATAAATAAAATATTTTTTAAAAAAGGAAGTAGAGTATGGTAACTCATGTTCCACAACTGAATGTCCCTTCTCTCATTCTCTGCCCAAAATTCATTTGACTAAATAAGGTGGGAATAATTGGGATAATGCAAGGTGAGGTAGGAGGAGAGAAGCCTTTGCCCTCTTAGGTCCTGATCAGAAATAATAATGTCTGATGTTAAATCTACATCCTCTTTACTGATAGTGATCAGAAGGAGCACAAGAAATGAGTTTAATTAAGAGTAGTGAGATGAATTTGTCATCAAAAATTAAGAGCCAACAAATGCTGGTGAGGATGTGCACTGTTGGTGAGAATATAGATTGGGTCAAGCACTATGGGAAACAGTACAGAGGTTGCTCAAAAAATGAAAAATAAAAATACCATAGGATCCAGAAATCCCACTTATGGGTATATATTTGAATGAAACAATCACTATCCCAAAGAGATGTCTGCAATTCCACAATAATGGCAGCATTATTTACAATAGTCAAAGCATGGAAACCAGCTAAGTGTCCATCACAGATGAATGGATAAAGAAAATGTGATGTATATATATTTTGATATAAATATAAATATATGTGCCTGTGTGTGTGTATATATATACATATATATATACATACATATATATATATATATATTCAGCCATAAAAAAAGGAACGAAATCCTGACATTTGCAACAACATGGATGGACCTTGAAATCATTATGCTAATTGAAATAAGTCAGACAGAGAAAGAAAAATACATGTACTCTCACTTATATGTGAAATCTAAACAAAACAAAATGAAGTCATAATACAGAGAACAGATTAGTGGTTGCCAGAGGTGGAGGATGGTGGGTGGGCAAAATGGGTGAACATAGTCAAAGGGTACAAACTTCCAGTTATAAGATAAAGAAGCTCTGGGATGTAACGTACAACATGATGACTATAGTCATCATACTGTAGTGCATATTTGAAAGTTGGTAAGAGAGTAAATCTTAAAAGTTCTCATCACACACACACACACACACACACAAACTTGTAACTATGTGTGGTGATGGATGTCAACTAGATGTACTGAAGCAATCATTTTGTAATATATACATATATCAAATCATCATGCTATACACCTTAAACTTAGTGTTATATGTCAATTATATCTCAATAAACCTGGGCTTGGGGGAAATGTGTCCAACCTGAAGGTGTGGAAGAGGCCACCCTCCTGCGAACACGGCAACTCCTTGCTGCCCACCTCGGGATTCCGGCGTTGCTGGCCTTTGCCCTGGGATGAGCAGTTCTTTCCTGCCTTTACTAACTACTTTCTCAGACCCGCTTTAAGCAGGAAGACTTTAGGTTTGAACAAGGACCTGCAATTGGATCACTAAAGCACTGGGCCGTAGTTCAAAAGCTCTTGTATTCTGTGAATGTGCTATTTTGGCTCTCCTCCTTTGAATTCTTATTTTCCTGACAAGTTTCATGGCTGATCTGGTGATGGAGCCTCAGGGTCTAACATGGCCTGAAGCAGATGCTTGAAGCTTCTTCTAGCCAAAGTCAAAAGTACCTGGTAACTGAGAGCCCCAGATGGCAATACCCAGCATTCCCTGTCCTATGTCTAACTCCCTGGCACAGAATTGGGGATGAGGCAGTGTTTGAGCACAGTTCAGACTCCAGACGCTGGCAGTACTCACATTACTCCCATTGACCCCCTTGGCCCTGGCTCTGCCCATCAGACTTCTTCAGGCTACTTTCTTCTATCTTCTGGCCCAGCATTTCCCACTCTCCACCCTCTGCTCGTCTACCCAGTTCCAGGGACATAGAAAAAGCCTAAAATTTGACTGTGCTAGCCCCAAGGAAATCCCATGGCAACAAGTTGCTACCCTCTGTGATTTCACATCAAATGAGTAGGTGTGCTAGTATTGTTACTAATAAAAATATCCATCATTTGAGAAGTGTTCCTGTGTGTCAGAAGCTGCTCTGGTAAAATAAGGGCTTTGTTCACAAGGACCTTGTATTTTGGTAAGACATACGGATAATTTAAGCTTAATCCATTTTCTTTTAAAAGCAAGGTAATTACATGAAAAGGCAATTTGACAGTATCTCTTCAAATTTAAAAATTCGCCTCGACCCAAAAATCCTGTTATTCTCTCTCCTCTAGACGGTTTTGTGGCCCAGGCACAGATATATGTGTACAAGGATGTTCACTGCGGCATTGTTCATAAAAGCATAAAAGGAACAAATAGCCCAGTATCCATCAGTGAGGGAATGGTTTAATTAAATCATGATATTGTGAAACAATATGATTAAAATATTTTAAAAAATTACATAGACCTACATGTACAGACAAGCTACCCAATAAACAAACTAACAAACAAACAAACAAAAAAACAAAGTGGAAACAGTATGTACAGTATAGTTATATTTTGGTTAAATAAAAAACTCGGTGTGCGTGTGTGTGTGTGTGTGTGTGTGTGTGTGTGAATGTTTTTATGTGTGTAGTTAGTCTTGACATATAGACATGAAACTCTTAACCGTGATTACTGCTGGGCAGTAAAGAGGACTGGCATGTTTCATTTCTTGTACTTTTGTACTATTTTCATGTTTACAAATGTATCAACACTTGTAGTTTTCAACAAAACACTGAAAATAAATGCAGCTTTGACGAAGTGTAACAAACAATAAAATAGAATCATAAATATAAACAAACAAATGCCAGATAACTGTAGATAATGATAAATGCTGTGGGAAAAAATGTGAAAGGGTTTATAAGATATACAAAGGCCAACATGTGGGCCTTATTGTAGAGAGCGACCACGGTGGGGGGTTAATGGAGCAATCCAGGGAAGAACCACCACGCAGGCAGCACCCCAGACGCTGGAACAGCTAATGCAGAGACTCTCAAGCCAGAAAGAGCTCTGCATGTTCCAGGAAGAGAACGGAAGTCTGTGTGGCTGGAGGGGAGCCACGAAGAGAAGCGAAGCCCAGAAAGGCAGGGGGCAGCTCATGCTAGGCTTTGTGGGATTTTATCCTGGAACTAGTGAAAAGAAAGGCTGATCTGATTTACGTTTTAGGAAAGTCCGCTTTGGCTGCTGAGTGGAGAACAGATTACAAGGAGTAAAAACCAGGAGGCTCTTCAGAAACACCGCAAGGGATTATGGGGATTTAGATTAGAGAGATTGATGGCAGCGGCGGTGGACTGAATGTAACAATCCTTGCCGTTTTATAGAAAACTGAGGCTCAGAAGGCTTCAGGGGAATTGACAAGGCTGCACAGCCAGCCGCTTGCACACAGAGCCAGGATTCAAACTTCTATCTGTCTGATGCCAAAGTATGTGTTCCTTCCTCGGCATTTCTTTGAGTGTGTGTTTTCTTGTCTGTAAAATAATGGTTTTTGGATTAGATTATCTATGAGATGTCTTCTGAAGAGTTCTAAAATATCAAACCTTTCCCACAAATTCATCAAAATGTCAATCATAAGCAAATTCCCTCTGCTTAGATATGTTTGGTCCTTGGATACAGTCTTATCATATGAGCCGCTCTGTTCGGTTTTTGTCTCTACGTGGGGAGGAAACATCCACGGTGTAGAGGACACCCATGTGGACCTTCGAGATAAGGGTGAGAAAGAGACCATGTCTAGTTAGTGCATTAGCAGGGAATCTCAGGTGTCTGCAGAAACAGTCCGGCCAGGGAGGAACAGTGATGGAGGGCAGGGGGGAGGAACGGCTGAAGCGGAACAAGGTCATCAGAGAACCACTGGGAATAAATAACAAGACATAGATAAAATGAGCAATCAAATCCATCACCTCTAAAATCCTTTAAAAATCAGGCTGTGGCTCTTGTTTTTTTGTTCTTAACATAGCTTCATTATTTGATAAGCATACACACTTGTATAAAAGTGTATTACTTTTGTAGGATAAGAGATGTTTCAACAAAAGAAAGAACAGCCAGTTTATGGTAAGTTATTTTAAACTGAGGATTTCAGTAGCATGGCAGTACACTCCAGATATTCTGGGAGAGGCGTGGTGTCAAATATATTGGTGGTAGAGCAGACAGAGAAAGGATGACGTTGAAAAGCCACTTACCATAGTGACAAATTCCCCACTCTACCACTTACTGGCTGTGAGACCTTGGGAGAATTATGGAATCCACCCGGCCTCTGTGTCCTCATCCATAAAATGGGTTCAAGAACCTCATGCCATAGAGTAGCTATGAAAACTAAATGAGTTAGTTTATATAATTTATGTAAATATAAATATGTGTCCAGTTTTGCAGTTTCAGAAAGCACATCACTCTGGCATTGGGACTCATTTTTAGCTTTCCCCTTCTTTTGAGAATTTCCCATTACATTTGAGACATTCTGGGGGAAATGAGTAAAATGTGCTGCGTAAATAGGAAAAAGTCATTTTAAATCAATGTTTGAAGGCAGAAAATACTTTCTAGGTAAATTAGTTTACTCATGTAAGAAAGTATATTTATCTTGAATTAAAATAAAATTTTTAATTTGCTCTAGAATCAGACTATCAATCTCATATATGTTGTTTGAAGGAGTTTAAGTTTTCATTTCTGTTTTTTAATGTTCCTGTAGCTCTGGTAAGTTATGCGAAGAGGACCTCTAATTAAAACATGCTTGATTAGTGATTACAAATGTTAAAATGAGAAGAAGCACATCCTATGGCATTTCCTCCTGATAAAATCCTTGCACATAGCTCTTTGAAGTTCACTTTCCCCTTTGTTGTGGCAAAAGCACTACAGGAAAAAGAGCCACCAGCAGAATGCCTTTATCCTAAGTCAAGGGCAGAGTTTGACCAGCCTTTCAGTTACCTGAAATCCTTTCCTTTCATCAGAGGTTTAATATGAATGAGTAATTATTGAGCTTTATCAAGGCACCTTCTTGCTGTTTTCTTGCTCCAGGACCCTCCAGAGCTCTCCAGATCCTTCTACTATGAGGTTAGGCCCTGGTGCACAGTCCACACACTCTAGGAGACCAGAGTGTGGTCTTTTCTTGTAAGTGAAACTCTCTTTAAGTAAAAGGAAACCTTGGGGTTGAGGAGCACTGGGGCTCCCAAGATAAGGTCCCACATCATCTAAAAAAATGGATGAATAAATGACACACAGAAGAATCAGCTCTTTCAACGATCAGATGGGAGTTCTTTGCCATCACACCACGACTTTTAGTGAAGTGACATTAATTTCACTATGCAGGATCATATATAGAGATTTTTATATTTTCTCTGAGCATACGTTCCTAGTTGAATGAAGAGTCTCAGAGTTGATGTCGCCGTAGCCGTTCCTACGGGAGTTCAGAGATGGTAAAACAATGTTGTGTGGGAAGCTGCGAGTGCCATTAAGTCAAACATCAGGAAGTGTTACCCATCCTGACTCACTCTCATGATTCAAGACTAAGAGGATTAGTTTAAGGGAAAGTCCTGAGAGAAGAAAAGAACCTCCAGAAATTCAGAATAAAAGGGCAAGCAGGACTCTTACTATTTCTATGATTCTCAATAGCTTCTTCATGGTTTTACCATTTTTGCTCCCTAAATTCTACTTCTTATTTTGTTACTGTCTTTGGAGACCCTTTCGTTCTTTCCATCGACAAGGAAAAGGCACACCGAAAAATCAGTTTGCTTGTTCTTCCTCTTCTAAAAGGGCCAGAGGGAAAATGAAAACAATCAGACCTCTAGGGATGTTCACTTGCTCATCCAGGCTCCTCTGGATGTTAGGGAGCCAGTACCTCTCAAAAGCAAAGTATGACATAGCACCTAAGAGTCTGCGTTCTGGAAGGGACACACACAGACTTGACCCTGCCACTTGACAGCTATGTGACTTTGGGCCAACTACTTAGCTCTGTTAACCTGCAGTTTCCTCATCTACAAAAGGAGGACATAAAAGCACTTACTTTGTAGAGCTGTTGTGACAAATACGATAATGCACTTAAAAAAATCAGACGTAGCAATGTTAGCTAGTTTTATTATGCTCTATGTCCTAACAATAAAAATCACATCAAACTGCTCTTCCTCTTCTTTGCTCTGCTCCAGCTCCAAGAGCCCTCTTTTCTGCCTTCCAATGGGGTGGCCATTCTTGTCTCAGACCTTTTGCTCTGATACCTCTATTGAAAGGAGGAGGCATCAGAATGCGATGTGCATGATGTGACCTGAGTTGTGCCACAGAGAGGCCCTAGGTCGTCTGGAAATGGCCGAGTTATCCATTTCTTTTTTTCCTTCCTTCCTTCCTTTTCTTCTTCTTTTTTTTTTTTTTTTTTTTTTGTAGTGTGACTTAATGAGTCTTGCAGGAATGGGGAAACCATAGAGCTGGCCCTTGATCTGTCACCAACTTATGCCAGGAATGTTCTCCTCCTGCCCAGGTCTTCATATGTTCTCCTCAACATTCTACCTCAACTAAAATATCATTTCCACAGAGAGGCTCCCCTGACCTCCCGAGCCTAATATTATTCCCCTGTGTGCCTGAGAGTGGTTGCCATTATCTGGGATTATCTTGTTTATCTCCATATTTGTTTATTGTCTATCTCTCCCCATGATAATGTAAACTCCATGAGGACAGAGCCTTTATCTATCCTGTACTTGCTGTATCCTCAATGTCTGGCACAGAGTGCACAATTAGTAAATCCTTGTTGAGTAAATACATGAATCAATAATTCTTGTGTATTCCATGGAGGTTGGTGCATTCTTCAAGGCCATGGCCATGGCAGGTCTGAGGCATCCTCCACATGTGCAATGACAACGTGATCTCCCTGTCCCCAAGCCTCCCCTTCAAAGACCTTAGAGGGTCTTTTCCTGTCCTGATTCAGGGCATGTGCAATAAGTCAACAAGCCAAATACGTGTCTTGCTCCCATTTCACAAGATCTGGCATTTATGATATGGAAATGGCCTTTGAAATTATGCATTAGGAATGACTCTGCACTTCAGATGATCTCTCAGGGAACCATGTAAAGATGCTGAGTGGTTCTGAGTGAGGAGAAAAATGTCCTTTGTCTGGCAGTGCTATGCATGTTGAAACTCCCAAACTTCAGCCTCAAGAAGAGGGAGGAAAGAGAAGGACCAAGAAGACAAATGCCCACCAGTGAGTTGTCCACGGACTTCTTGCACAGGCCCTTGGAAAATGCATAGATGGAAATTAATTGAGATAATCTAAGAAATGCTGAGGGATGGGGCACCTGGGTGGCTCAGTCAGTTAAGCATCTGCTTTTGGCTCAGGTCATGATCCCAGGGTCCTGGGATTGAGCCCCACATCGGGCTCCCTACTCCGCGGGAAGCCTGCTTCTCCCTCTCCCATGCCCCCTGCTTGTGTTCCCTCTCTCGCTGTGTGTCTCCCTGTCAAATAAATAAATAAAATCTTTAAAAAAAAAAAAAAAAGAAATGCTGAGGGAATGATTCCAAATTTGATGTCAAAGTTAGCAAGAGGTTTCAGTGTGGGGTTTACTTTGCATTGTAGCTGTATAGTGAGAATTTCCTCATGTATGGCAAGCTCCTCAGGATTTTGACATCTGTGGATATTAAGTATATTTTGTTCATTGTTTTTCTTTCATAATGATTACCTCATTGCAGCAAAAAATTAGCTGCTTAATTTTGGAGAGAAAAATTGTGCCCACACGTTTGCACCTGTAATAATTCTTTATCTGAAAAGGATAGAACATTTGGAAGGGGAAAAACTAAGATTGGGCTCTGAGGAAGGGCTACAAGATGAGAAAAAGGGGCACTTCAGAGTGAGTCCCTGCTCTGTCCCAAGCTACATTGCTTGTTTAGTACGTCTTCCCTGAGCACCTCTTATAAACCAGATCTTGCTCTAGATGTTAGGAACACCAGGATAGAGAAGAAAGAAGTAGATCCTGGCATCCTGCAGCTGACAGCCTGACTGGGGAGACAGATAAGTAAACAAGTACAGTGTCATGTGACTGGTGTCACTAAGGAATATGGAAACAGCAAGGAGAGCAGCTAACCAAATCTATCAGGGACAATTCACAGAAGAGGTGTTGGAGAAATGATAATCTGTCATCTGGTGAAGGCGGCAAACTTGTGAACCTGTGTTTCTTGCCAAATGAATCAGGCAACATGAGAACATTAAATTATTTGAAGGGATGTGTGCCAACATCACTCCTGTCTCCATCTTTACACATGTCTCCCTCTTTCCCCAGGCTCCAAACATCCCGCCCACCCACCAGCCCCTCCTCCCTTTTGCTCTCAACTAAGATGTCACTCTTTGGGAGGAAGCCCTCCCTGACACCCACATGACAAAGTGTTCTGCTCCTCTTATGTATTTCCATCATATCCGTTTGTCTCTCCATCGGACTATCACTTGCATGCTCACTACATCCCAGGCCGTGTTCTGAGTGCTTTATATATATTAACTCATCCATTGTCTTCACCAGCTTATGAAGTATGATTACTATACCCACTTCACAGATGAGGCAACGAAGGTCCAAAGAGGTTAAGTAGTTCACCTCAAACCCAAGAATATAGCTTAGATGTCTGCTTTTTTATTATCCACTCTGTACCTCCTCTTAAGATAAGTAAGTCTCCCTGTAATATCCTGTTCTCTTTCTCCTGCTCCAGACTGCAAGCTTCTCAAGTGCCTTACAGTTACATTCCCAATGATAGCAGGCATTCAATGACGTATACCGAGTATTTTTTTACGAATACCACATTGTCTACACTATTCACAAAGGAGCCACTACCTCTGGCAGCGTTGTAATGGATGCAATGAGAGCCTGTCCTCCCGAGTTATGGGTCCTCTGTTAAACAGATTTCTTGTTTTTGTTATTTCAGAGGTGGAATTCAGTGATTCATCAGTTGCATATAACACCCAGTGCTCATTCCATCATGTGCCCTCCTTAGTGCCCATCACCCAGTTGCCCCATCCCCCAGCCACCTCCACACCAGCAACCCTGTTTTTTTCCTAGAATTCAGTGTCTCTTATGGTTTGCCTCCCTCTCAATTTTCATCTTATTTATGTTTCCTTCCCTTCTCCTATGTTCATCTGTTTTGTTTCTTAAATGCCACATACGAGTGAAAACATACAGCATTTGTCTTTCTTTGACTGACTTATTTCACTTAGCATGATAATACCCTCTAGTTCCATCCATGTTGTTGCAAATGGCAAGATTTCATTCTTTTTGACGGCTGCGTAATATTCCAGTCTGTGTGTGTGTGTGTGTGTGTGTGTGTATACCACATCTTCTTTATCCATTCATCTGTCAGTGGACATCTGGGCTCTTCCCATATTTTGGCTATTGTAGACATTACTGCTATAAACATCGGGGTACATGTGCCCCTCTGAATCACTGCTTGTATCCTTTGGATAAATACCTAGTACTGGATGTGGAGAAAGGGAAACCTTCTTACACTGTTGGTGGGAATGCAAGCAGGTGCAGCCACTCTGGAAAACAGTATGGCGGTTCCTCAAAAAGTTAAAAATAGAGCTACCTTACGACCCAGCAATTGCACTACTAGGTATTAAACAGATTTCTTAAGACTCAGGACCCAACTCAAATGAAAGGCATCTGGACCTCTAGAATACAAAATCTGGAGAAATATCTGGGAGCTTTTCGCTGCAGGTGTCTCTGTGTGAAATCCTCCCAAGTATAACTAAGCTCCAGAAGGTTTCTTTTTCATTAAATTTCTTTTGCTAAGATAGTTCTGTAACTCAGAGTGTTACCCACCCACCTCCACCCTGAAACAAGGTTTTGTTTTCATCTTTTGTTTGTGCTTGTGGTACAATTCAGGGTATAGAAATAAATCTGATCCAACACTTGCTGTGTATTATTAACTGCCGTCTGCATGACCACTTCCAACAGTAAGGGTGAGTGTTTGCCCTCCAGCTAAGGCCTTTTCTCCACGATATGTCATGCATCATTTTGCTTAGCTGCCTTCTCTTTGCTGCTGGATCTATTAATTCCTAGCCTTACTGGCAGCTCAGATCATATATCCTCATCTGGATCTAGGCATGCTCAGTGTCTCCAGGGAAGCTTTTGGGAATCAGCTGCATAGATGAGATGTCTCCTGATTTTTTATTTTTCTGATATGTCAGAGGTGATCACATTTCAAAGGTATTCAGAAAACCATGGCCAGAACATCTGGCAAAGGTAACAATAGCAATAGTAAAGGGGCCCTTTGGCGCGACTCAAAGCATTTTTGGCTTGGGGGTTTGAGAGAGATTTTGCACTTAAAAAAAAAAATCAGCTAAGAGTCATTGACCATTACTAGAAGTCAAAAAGGATCAATGCAAAAAGTGAAATGAGAAGAATTTTAAAGGGTACTATTGTAGAAGTAACAATCAATAGGCACCTATGATCCAGTATGGAAAGTAAATGATGTCACTCAGGTAGTTCTGATGAACTCTGTGTCCTTAGTTGAATGATACCATGCAGATTATTAATTCTCAAAAAATTAAAATGAATTATATTATCTTAGTCCCCAAACCAGGCATCATTTATTGCTTAATGTTTAAAAGTCAATTAATTAATGTTATTTAACCAATCTTTGATACAGTAAGTGCTCTAGTGAATTAAAAAAAAAAAAAGAACATCATTTCTCACTGGGTGAAGCTTGAAAACAGACAGGATAGAACACTGCCCAAATCTGTTCTTATTTGCTCTGACTTTGCTCATAGTACCACATGGTTAGCACCCAATACAAATGAGTCCTAGGTGCCGTGTTTTTTTTTTTTAAAGGTTTTTTTTTTTTTTTGACAGAGAGAAAGACAGCCAGAGAGGGAACACAAGCAGGGGGAGTGGGAGAGGGAGAAGCAGGCTTCCCGCGGAGCAGGGAGCTCGATGTGGGGCTCGATCCCAGGACCCTGGGATCATGACCTGAGCCAAAGGCAGACGCTTAACGACTGAGCCACCCAGGCGCCCCCAGTCCTAGGTGCCGTTCTTGCTTCAAGCTCCTACATTTCCAGACGCTCAAATGGACCCCGCACCCTTGCTCTGCTCTCAGTTTTCAGAATGAATGCCTGGAATGGCTTTTCTGACTATAAATCTTCCATTCTTCTCTTAAGCAGAGTTTCATATCAGCTTCCACTTGGATCTACATCTGGGTGACCAGTGTCCTTAAAACCAATCTTGGTCTCGGGGACCTTGCCTGATCCAGTCCCCTACAAGGGGGAAATCAGATTTCCTGGCCCCACTCCCGATACACCTTAAAAGCTGTCATATTTCCAGTGTGTTTAATAGTAAGAACACAACAGAAATTATGTTTTGATTATGAATTCAGAAGACCAGGAATTTTAAAGAAAAGGTAAGGAAGAAAGAAGAAAGGCTTCCGTTCATGAATCGGTCAATACTGAGAAGTCTTAAGAGAAGAGATTTGGACAGATGCAGATTTGTTATGGAGTGTGGCTGTTCAATCAAAGGAATATTTGAGGCTCTCGAAAGATAAATTATTGTAGAAGGAAATGGATGCAATCCCTTTAGGCATTACCATTGGCTTGTGAGCAGGAGACCGAGGAGGTGTAAATGATGGACAGACCCCTAGCTCTCCACTAGAAGTCAGAAAGAGTGCGCAGAAACTGCAGTGCTTCCAAACCACAAAACACCTTCATAAAGACGTTCAATGGAATGGGCCCAGGATTTTTTTTTTTTTTCACACAAATGATAAATTGCCAAGTCCCTGGCTCCAGCTCTTACTAGGCACTATTCTAACACTTCCTGTCCCTGAACAGAGCTACCCTGAGTTTTGCATGGCATTCTTCATTCTTCTCCACACGCCTCAGAGACCGCTTCATTTTTGACCCTTGCCTCAGGCATTCCTCACAGGCTTCAGCTCTTCTCCATGGGGCCATTTGGTTCCCAAGCCTATTTATTTTACAATGAATTGTGTTCAAATAAGCAGCTCGTAAAGCCACCTTTACCAAATGACAAACTGTCACTTCTCCAAAGGCCTCTAGCAGCGGGGTTTGCAAGACTCTCTATCCCCTGGGTCCTTTACTGTTTTGATAGTCTTCTGCTCTGAGAGAACTGGGTGGACTTCTTCCTGTTTGCGCAAGGGACTGAAGGAAGCAGTTACCCTCTGGAGTTTCTGGAGTCCTTGAGGCGGTCATAAAACAGTACCCTTCATGGTAAATTGTTCCAATATACCTAGCCTCATTGAGGACAATGGCTACTGGTGGGTTTTCTTCTGGGATTTTTGCAAACATTATTTACTCTGTGTATTAGATTCCTATAGCTACAAACAAATCACCATACCCTTGGTGGCTCAGAACAACAGAAATTTATTGTCTCATTGTTGTGAAGGCCAGAAAAGTACAAAATCAAGGTGCTGGCAGGGCCGCACTCCCTCTGAGGGCTCTGGGGAGAATCCTTCCTTGCTTCTTCCAGCTTTTGGTGGCTGTTGGCATCCTTTAGCTACCAATCTTTGCCTACGTGCCTCCTCTTCTTCATGTGATTCTTCTCCTCTTCTGTCTCTTATAAGGACACTTGTCATTGGACTTAGGTCCTATTCAGGTAGTGTACGATGATCTCATCTCAAGATCCTTAACATAATTATACCTGCAAATATCCTTTTTCCAAATAAGGCAATAGGCACAGTATATGGGTATTAGGACATGGACATATCTCTTTGGGGGGGCCACCATTCAACTCCCTACACCCCACATTCTAATGAAAATTCTCTACACACAACTGACACTCACCCTCTCATGTTCACAATTGATGTCAAATGTCCATTTTAAACACAATGTAGATCTGGTACCAGATTGCCATAATTTGCTCTGCACTTTCATGGAGAAAGGTGCATGCAATCTTGGCAGATAAAAGCAGCTACAGATGCTGGTGGCTCTAAAACTGGGACAGGGTAGCTGAGAGCTATCTGTGGGGAGCAACAGAGTTTCCTTAATCGATCGGGCTTTTGTCAAAGTTTGGGTGAAGGCTAAGACTTCTCCGCAGCCATGTTTAGTTTCATCCCAGGCCCAAGTCAACATTCAGAGGCCTCTTCCTTCCTATCACTTCCTCCATTATTGAAGTTCAAAACAGATCTCTTCAATACTTTTTCTTGGTAATCGTTAGAACAAATAGATTAAAAATCAGTACGGCTACAGAACATTTGGACAAAATGGATTTTGGACAGAAAACTCCCCATTAGGGCCTATGCTGACTGTGTGATACAGGTTGGTCTTCAGTTATTCTGAATCCTTACTAAGGGGATCCTCTTTTTCCTACACTTTTGAAGAGCTGACTCTGAGAAATACATGGAAAATGATCTTTTCCATCCATTCCCCCGGCAGATCTATATGAAATAGCTCATTTATTGAGCACTTATTACATCATGGAGGATTAAAAGATGAATCATAATAGCACCGAATACTGTACAAAGACATACAAAGTGCATTCTGGCATATGATCTCATTTGATCTCCAAAACAACCTCATTTGAGCCCCATAATTTCACAAATTATGAAATTTGAGAGGGGAAGGGACTGCCCAATATTCTACAGGTAGCGAGGGGTCCTGGGCTGGACCGCAACTCAAAACACCTCACCCCCAACCCCTCCCTGTGCCATACAAACAATGCCTTCAAGATGGATATCAGGTAAGGGTCTTATCAGTAAGCTTATCAGGCAGGGTCTCAGGAGGAAACACAACTCACTCTAGATGGTACATATGAAAAGACTTTAATGAAAGGACCATGTACAGAGGCCTGAGTATGTTACAGGAATTAACAAGGGCTGTTGAAGCACCCAGACAGCAGTAACAAATGGTGAGCCATTACTAGGTCTATGGCTGAAGGAACAAGGGGAGGAAGGAATGTAACTGGAGCCTGATGAGAGCTGAAGAGTAGAAGAAGGGCCTTGTGGCAGAGGCTGCAATCTTAGAGGGAGGAAGCAATGGCAGAGAAGCAGTGCTACAGCAGGGAAAGAGAGGGAAGGGCTCTCCTCCCCAACCTTGATCTTCCTACTGGTACCTCCTACGAACTAAAGTCAAATGGAAGCTGGTAGACAAAGGAGCCAGCTGACAACGTGTTTAAGGATCAGTATCCCAGAGCATGGAACAAGGTGCATCTAGGTGAAGGCTGGGGTGGTGCAAACAGAGAACCAGCCCAGAAAGATAAAACATGTATATAAATAATAGAATCCAGATGGGGGAGAGAATTTCCAAGTTACAGGTGGGTAGGTGGGTTAGTGTGAGCCCGGGAATCAGAGAAGCCTTCATTAAGAGGCACAGTGGCTGGTTCTTGAAGAAAAGGTAGAATCTAGAAATATAAAGATAGAAATATAGGGAAGATGGTATTTTCAGGCAGAATGAACAATACAACAAAGGCACACAGACGCACGGTATGTGTGGGGTTGGGAGTGCATATGTGGGGAATAACTCACTCTTCCATTTGGAATATGAATATAGGAGGGGAATAAGGTATAAGGTAGGGTGAGCCCTGGAAGTGAGGAGCCTCAAATGTTCTGTGAAGGAATTTGAACTTTTATTCTGGGGGCCGTGTAGCACCAGGTACACGGGGGAAATATTTAGAGAGATGAATCCGCTAAAGCAGAGAGCATAGACCATATGGAGGCAGAAGAATGTTGTTTTATGGAAGAAGTGGTTGCTGAAAGGCTTTGTCTTTTGCTTGAACTGAAACAAAGTCAAGTCACCCCAGGAAGATTTTCACGAGTTCCATTCTCCCTTTGCTTTGTTCCCTTGTCTTGAAAAATCAAGTTCAGGCTCAGTTAAAAATTCAGTCAGCTGGCCAGTTAGTTTAATCCACTGGTGCCAAAACTTAAGGGACAACACTGAAAATGCAATAAACTCAATGAGAAACCTAGATAGTCATAGGTATCATAATACCATAATCAAAACTCTTGAGAGCCATCTGGATCCACAGCTAGGGTGGAGTGGGGAGGTGCAGGGGCTAGCTTCTCTTCTCTTGGAGTAAGATATTTTTATTTGTCTGTTGTTTTCTCTTTTTTAGTAGCTCCTGGTCCCGTATTTTTTGGTAGCCACTTATCTACTTAAAACCAGGAGAATCAACCCTCTATTCAGAGATTGTTTGTTTTGTTTTGTCCTAATAGAAGTTTTGAATGTGTAACTTTTATATAGCCATGTGGTCCAGATTCCAGGAAGCAAGTCTCTTCCAGATACTTCTAACCAGAGTCCAAACCTTTCTCAGTTGGGTTCCAGTCGCTGCAAGTGTTAGCAGAATTCCGAATGGAGGGAAATGGGATAGAAAGTAGAGAGGTTGCAATGTGCCAAATCCTAGGATGTTGTCAGACAGATGCTCATGAGTGAAGAATTATTGAAAGCCACAGATTCCCACACAAATGTCTAGGCTCACAGAGTAGTTTATCAACTTCAGAAAAACTGGTTGGTTTTCTGATGTCCAGACCTCTTGAAGGAAGCATTATATAGCTATCTTATGCACTTGGGACCATATAAGACACTGACTGAATTGTTTTTCCTTTTCTCATTTAGGTAGGGCATCATGCAGATAAGAGCATGTAGTCTGCAGATGATCCTGACTTAAGCACTCACAAGCTGTGTAATCTAAGACCAGACATGTAGTCTTTCTGAGCCTCAGATTCCTCATCTGTAAAATGAGCAAGATGATATTCACGCCACAGTAGAAAGATCAAATGATAAAGTCTGCTGTCCTGCTTTTTAAAAAACTGCAGCAACTTGTGTAAGTCATAGTTTGTTATTATTGCTATAATTTCTTGGGAATGTATTTTATTTTACCTGATCAGAAATGGTGATAATGGGGTTTAGGAGTCTACTAGCTATCTCTCTGTATCTTGGACTTTGGTCTTTAGACATGTGGAAAATGATGCTATGTAATTCAGTTCTTTGAATACTGTCTGATGCCCTGGTGAAGTGTTTGGGAGACGCATGGAGATAAGTAAACACTGTCCCTGTACTTCCAGGGCTTACAGTGGAGTGGATGGATGGATAGATACATAGATGGATGGGTGGATGGATGGATGGAAAGATGTGGAGATTGATAGAGATCGTAGGTGTGGATGTGGATGCGGACTCAGGTGCAGGTGTAGCTGTAGATAGAGATACAGATGTAGATATAGAAAGGGAATGCCTTCTCTTAGATTGATTTTGCTAATGAGTAGCCTTTGCAAATAAAGCTTTGCTCTCCACTGCTTCCATGACAATGGATGCGGCTGTGAGAATAGAAAATGAGAGGTTCACCCATAAGAACAGGTTTATCAACAGCCATGCTTGACTAAGCACATGCGATGTCATTTCCCTCATAGACATTTGGCAGAAGAGTTCTTAAAACTTTACTGCAAGTAGATAAAAGGTGGTTCCCTAGCTATGGATAAGGGACTCTGTCCCATTTTTGCCCTGGTTAGTGAGGGCAGTATCATAGAATCTTGGAGGTAAAAAGGAAAATCATTTAAAAGACTAGAGAACAAAGTCCAATATTTTTACCTTATGAGTTTTTCCTAGGGTACTTTAAAAAAACGAACAACAACAACAATAATAAAAAAGCTAATTCTTGAGGCCTGGATGGCTCAGTTAAGCGTCTGCCTTCGGCTCTGATCATGATCCCAGGGTCCTGGAATCAAGCCCCACGTAAGGCTGCCTGCTCAGCGGGAAGCCTGCTTCTCCTCCCTCTGCTGCCCCCCCCACCCCCCACTTGTGCTCTCTCTCTCTCTGACAAATAAATGAATAAAATCTTTTTTTAAAAAAAGGTTAATTCTTACGTTTTAGGTGATGGTGTCATTTGGCAGTACATATCTCAAGGCACCCTTTGGAAACACAGACCTGGCTTTATAGACCCTAAAAAAGATCCGTTTCTTTAACAGATGGTATTTAGATTAAAAGAAACAAACTCCAATAGAATTAAGATTGGTTGGGGCACCAAGGATAAAAGAATCTGGATCTGTTAAAACATATTAAAGTATTTTTATGGCAAAAAAAAGAGAGAGAAAGTCAGACAAGATAAGATTTAGATTTCTGCCCTTAAGACCCAGCACTTAGATCTAATTCCACCTGGAGAAGAGAAGGCTTATGATGATTCTGAGCTATCTCCAATGAGATATAATATACAAAATGTGATTTTAGGTCCTGTAGATAAAGTTTCAGTGAATTGTCTCCCATTTGTGCTAACTAGCATGCCAAACGGTGAAGAAAAAAATCCAAAACATTTACTTTTGACTTTGGGATCTTTGGGATGTTTTCTCTGAAAGAAATAATATCTAATCTGGGCATTTTGGATACTACAAAATAAAATCAAACATTTAAGGAAGTATAAAAGGGATAAATATCATGAGGAAAAATGTATGATACATTTAAGCATTTGGTTCTTAGAGGAACTTTTTTTTTTTTGAAATAGGCTCCACGCCCAGTGTGGAGCCCAGTGTGGGATTTGAACTCATAACCATGAGACCAAAACCTCAGCTGAGATGAAGAGTCCGATGTTTAACGGACTGAGCCACCCACACGCCCCCTTAAAGGAACTTTTAAAATTGCAATGGTAATTTCTAGAGAGGGAATAAAGCTGGGAATAGGGTCAGTGATGAACAAAGTGTGGTGAATGATTGGACACAAAAAAACAGCCATTTTAAGCATTTAGGTGTGTCTCTCCCATCTCCCCCCCGCCCCATGGACAAATCGGGGATTGACCTCTTGGTAAAGATCACTGAAATAATTACACAAAATGTTATGACTGAGAGGACACTTAGAGATCATCTAGTCAAACATTTGTAAGCTTTTTTTTTTTTTTAAGCTACGGACACTTCCTCCAGTGAAATCTTGTATGGAAGCCACAAATGTATATGAAATCAATCAAAATGGAGCTTGCCCAGCTGAAGCAGGGGCTGGGAGCCCCTACTCAGGTTATTCCCACCCCTACAGACAGCAGGAAACTATGACATACAATTTGAAAACCATACATCTACTCATTTTATTCATGTGATATCACGACAATTAGAGCCCAGAGGGGTGATGTGATGTGCCTGAGATCATACAATAAGCTTGCAGCAAAAATAAGATCGCAGTCCTATCTTCCCAGTTCCTCATTGTGATTTATTCCCACTGCATCAGTCTGTACCAGTCTAATCATTATGATGAGCCTTATTTAAATTTTCTTGTGGAAATATTTCATATGTCCCACATAAATTTTAAGCAAGTGTTTGAGTGTCTGAGTCATATTTTTTTTAACTGATACCTTTGAGGGCTCACCTAAGGCTCTCTCCTCAAGCTCTTCTTGGATACGCAAAATTACCAGCTGCCATTTTTAACAAACTTGCTGACATGCATACCTCCAAAACTGTGACAGCAGGGAATGGGAACTGATATTTTGAGATGGGGCATATTCCATTTTTCTCCCCAGTAAAACGCACCAAAAGCCCCAGGTATAATTTCTAAACCTCAGTCCTACCCCCATCAAACCAGAAAGAAGGAAAGCAGTAACATGAACTGCTTCTACTTTCATTCTTTTCCATGTCCCATGACCATCTCCCAGTTGAGTCGTGCACTAGTATTAAAATAACCTGCAAGCAGGTGAACAGCTGGAGATACCAGTATTAAAGAGCCTAAATAATTGGCAAACTAGACAATCAGACCCAGGATGGCCAAGAACCTATAACTACTCTGAGGAAATAATTTTTGGTCATCTGCTCTATACTGTTCTCTTCTCTAAACAAGAAACTCCCTATAAATGAGCTTTCATACCAAACAACCCAAGAAAGATTGGAGGGGAGAGGGGAGACGATCATGTTAGCATGTGGTGGCCCCCACCATTTTAACCACCTGAGTGACAGGACTGAAGGCCCCACTCAGTGCAGTGAGAGAGGCCCCCACTGTGAGTGAGACACTGGGTCACAATGCACAGTTCCGGACCATGACTTTGTCAGGATATCCATCTTGTCTTTTGTCATGACCTGAACACTGGGACTGGGAAAAGCATGACAAGAGGCCTGTATCAATGAGGGTTCTCCAGAGAAATAAAACCAATAGGAGATATTTATCTATCTACTTACTTACTTATTTATTTTAAGGAATTGTTTTACATGATTATAGAGGCTGGGAATTCCTAGGATCTTCAGTCCAAAGGCCTGAGAACCAGGAGAGCTGATGGTGTAAGTCCCAGTCTGAGTCTGAGTTCAGTCAGGAGATGACTAGTGTCCCAGCTTGAAGACCATCAAGCAGAGAAAGTGAATTCTCTCTTACTTAGCCTTTTTGTTCTATTCGCGCCTTCAGAGGGCCTCAACCCACATACAGCACAACAATCTGCTTTACTCAGTCTACTGATTCAAATGTTAATCTCATCCAGAAACACTTCTGCAGATACACCCCAGAATAATGTTTAACCAGGTATCTAGGCACCCCATGGCTCAGTCAAGTTGACATATGCAAGTAACCATCACAAAGCCTGAGAAAGGAGGCAGGTCCTCAGCAGGTGTGCCCCTGAAAGTTTGTCACCACAGACACAGACTGGCATCCATCTCAGCAGGTGTCCACCTTACAGAGCCCATTTTGAAGCCCAACATGTCTGTGGATGAGGCCACTGTGACCACACCTAGACTTGACTTTAATATTCCTCTTGAATGAAGCCATTGTCCATATGGGAAGAAATACAGAAAGGATGAAAAAAGATACTTTTTTCTATTGGATATTCTTTCCTGCTTTGTCACAGAGTAGTTGACCATAGAGTTGAGGGAAATACAAATCAAAACCACAATGAGCTACCACTTTACACCAATTAGAATGGCTAAAATTAACAAGACAGGGAATAACATATGTTGGTAAGGATGTGGAGAAAGGGGAACCCTCTTACACTGTTGGTGGGAATGCAAGCTGGTGCAGCCACTCTGGAAAACAGTATGGAGGTTCCTCAAGAAGTTAAAAATAGAGCTATTCCTATGACCCAGCAATTGCACTACTGGGTATTTACCCCAAAGATACAGACGTAGTGAAAAGAAGGGGCACCTGCACCCCAATGTTCATAGCAGCAATGTCCACAACAACCAAACTGTGGAAAGAGCTGAGATGTCCTTCAACAGATGAATGGATAAAGAAGATATGGTCCATATATACAATGGAATATTACTCAGTCATCAGAAAGGATGAATACCCACCATTTGCACTGACATGGATGGAACTGGAGGGGATTATGCTAAGTGAAATAAGTCAATCAGAGAAAGACAATTATCATATGGTTTCACTCATATGTGGAATAAAAGTAATGGTGCAGAGGACAATAGGGGAAGGCAAGGAAAACTGAATGGAAAGAAATCCGAGAGGGAGACAAACCAGGAGGGACTCTTGACTCTGGAAAACAAACTGAGGGTTGCAGAAAGGGATGTGGGTAGGGGGGATGGGGTAACTGGGTAATGGACACTAAGGAGGGCACGTGATGTAATGAGCACTGGACGTCATACACAACTAATGAATCATTGAACATTATATCAAAACTAATGATGGCTATGTTGGCTAATTGAATTTAAATTAAAAAACAAAAAAAAATGAAAGGATAAAAAAAGTGTTCTGGAGCATTTTTGCTCTTTGGTTCCTTTGCTGTTTTGTTCTTTGATTAATACATTTGGGGAGATGTGGAGAAGCAAATTTGGAAACATTTATGTCTCACAATGATTTGGCAGGAGAAACAGCATGCTCTTGACAGCTTCTTGACTTGGCTTCAATGGAATAACAGGAGGACACAAATTTTAGGCATTCATCTGCGAATAAGGTCCCAGAACATGGAGAAGACTCAAAGGCTGATTCTTCTTTAGAACAAGTTGATTATTTGATGTTAATGGAAATTCTAACCATTTCTCCTAAGAAGCTGCTTCAGAATTTAAGAACCCAAAGGAGTCTATCCCCCTGCAATATCTGGCAAGCAAATGTAAGGCAGGAGTACTTTAATGATCTATTTTTAAGAGGATTTTTGCTGTCCTGGTTAGTCTGAGTTGGCCTCTTAGGTGCATTATTTGGCAAAGATCCATAATTCACTCATTTTCCTAACTTGCTTCAATAATTTTCCATTGACCTAGAATTTCTCCAGCTCAGGACAGACCTCAGCCGAACAGAGAACCAGGGAGCCTGGATGGCAGCTGAATTGAAATATAGCTGATGCTTGAACAACACGTATTTGAACTGTGCAGGTCCACTTACACATGGGTTTTTATTTTTTTGAAATAAATACAGTAGAGTACTGTAAATGCATTTTCTCTTCCTTATGATTTTCTTTTTTTTTTAAAGATTTTATTTATTTTTTGACAGAGAGACACAGTGAGAGAGGGAACACAAGCAGGGGGAGTGGGAGAGGGAGAAGCGGGCGCCCCGCTGAGCAGGGAGCCTGACACGGGGCTCGATCCCAGGACCCTGGGATCATGACCTGAGCCGAAGGCAGATGCTTAATGACTGAGCCACCCAGGCGCCCCTCTTCCTTATGATTTTCTTAACATTTCTCTTCTCTAGCTTACTTTATTATAGGAACACAGTATCTAACACACATAACAAACAACATGTGTATTAATCGACTCTTTATGTGGTCAGTAAGGCTTCTGGTCTCAGTAGGCTATTAGTAATTAAGTTTTGGGGGAGTCTTTAGAAGTTATATGCAAATTTTTGAGGGCACAGGGGGAGGTGGCACCCTAACCCCCATGTTGTTCGGGGGTCAAGTGTACTATCCCTCTAATGCTGCATTACAATGTATATTTAGACAAGGATTCTCCCCACTTAGTAAATAACAGATTTCTGGCATAACTCATCCCTAAACCACTTGTCAAGAACCTGTGGCAGGCAAATTTATCTCAAAACCAGCTTAAATCGACAACGTAAAACAGAAACTATAAAGTCAGTGAAAAGTCTTTCTACTGTGGAGAAATACCTAGGTCTTCTTTATCCATTCATCTGTCGATGGACATCTTGGCTCTTTCCACAGTTTGGCTATTGTGGACATTGCTGCTATAAACATATATACAATGGAATATTATGCAGCCATCAAAAGGAATGAGATCTTGCCATTTGCAACGACGTGGATGAAACTGGAGGGTATTATGCTGAGTAAAATAAGCCAATCAGAGAAAGACATGTATCATATGACCTCACTGATATGAGGAATTCTTAATCTCAGGAAACAAACTGAGGGTTGCTAGAGTGGTGGGGGGTGAGAGGGATGGGGTGGCTGGGTGATAAGACATTGGGGAGGGTACGTGCTATGGTGAGCGCTGTGAATTGAATCACAGATCTGTACCTCTGAAACAAATAATACAATATATGTTTAAAAAAAAAAGAAGAAGAAGACAGCAGGAGGGGAAGAATGAAGGGGGGAAATCGGAGGGGGAGACAAACCATGAGAGACGATGGACTCTGAAAAACAAACTGAGGGTTCTAGAGGGGAGGGGGTGGGAGGATGGGTTAGCCTGGTGATGGGTATTAAGGAGGGCATGTACTGCATGGAGCACTGGGTGTTGTGCACAAACAATGAATCATGGAACACTACATCAAAAACTAATGATGTAATGTATGGTGATTAACATAACATAATAAAAAAAAGAATTAAAAAAAATAAAAATATACTGTAAAAAAAAAAAAAAAAAAGAAAGAAATACCTAGGTCTTTGGTTCTACACCTGGATGGAGGTGAAAAATCAGAATATTAATTGTCTGAAAGGATTACCCTGCCTCCCTCCTCCCTTTTCCTGACCCCTTCAGTAGATGCACAAAGGAAATGGCATTGTTTCTGCTGGACTGGGTGATTTGGGGAACAAATCTGAATTATAAAGTGTTATGGGCTTTTGGAAGAAAGAAGGTGCTGTCAGAATAAAAGATGTTGTTCTTAACTTTTTCCATGGCACTTATATATAAGTCCACAGTTTGTGACCTGTTTTACAGTTGGCTGACTGCTCTCTCCGTCCCCCAACCTCCGCCCTCTTATTAAACAAAAGACTTGCATGTTCTGGGAAGTGCTGGCAACAGGGCCATGCCACTATCATCCAGGCCATGCTACGATGTGGTGGAAAGAGCCCCCGGCTGGAGCTTGAGAGCAGCTCTGGCCACTGTGGGGTGTGTGCGACGGGCTCCGGACCAGGGTCACCCCAGCGGCCGGTGCGGGTCGAGGGCAGCAAGGGACAGCTGCTGGAAGTGCCGCGTGCTGCAGCTTCCATCACAAATGCGGGAGTATCGTCCCTCCCCCTCCTGCTCACCAGGCTCGCTGGCTCTCCACGCACTGTCAGCTACTTCTCTCTTCTTCCAGCTGTAACCAACGTGTCTCTACTTAATTCTATTTCAGATTCATTCAACAAATATTTATTAAGCACCTACCATGCAAGCTACAGCTCTTCACCACACCTCAGTCCACCATTCATACTCACTTCTCGCTCAGAAATGGCTCTGGACAAGGACCCCCTGTGTATCGTTAAACTATCCAGGTCTCTCTCCATGGCAGCTGAGAGTGCTGATCCCTGCGAGTCTCATGAATTCTGCTCATCCTTTGCCTTAAGAACCCTCTCTCGTGGTGTTGCTCCTTCCTCTGATGCCTCCTTCTTGGACTCTTCCCTGTTCCTTGTCCTTTTTTGACATTCAATGTTGATATGTCCCAGAGTGACATTCCTAACCCTCTTCACTTTTAATTCTGCACACTGCCCTGGGTTACCCCATGTCTTCTTAGGGCTTCAGCCATCATCTACAACAGAAAACCCAGAGGGCTACATTTCTAGCCCAAGTATGTCTTCTGAACTGTGGACATATTTAGTCAGCTCCTTGCACAATACAACCACCTGTTCCAGTTACTATAGCTGCATAACAAATCATTCCAAAACTTAGTGGCACTGAACAACTGTTGGTTGGGTCAGGAACTTGAGGCATAGCAAAGACCATTGTTTCTGCTATATGATGTCTGGGGCTTCATCTGGAAGGACTTAAAGGCTGGAGTGATTTAACAGCTGAAGAATGGAATCATCTGCAAGCATCTCTACTCATATGCTAGTGGTTGATACCTGTCATGATGTCACACGTCTGTTGGCTGGGATCTCATCTTCTCTCTGGGCCCAGACTTCCTCACAGCATGACAACCTCAGGGTCACTGGACTTCCTACAAGGCAGTTCAGGGCTCCAAAGGTGGATGTCCTTGCTAACAATGAAGAAGCTGCATCACCTTTGAGACCTAGCCACAGAAAGTACTTAGTGTCACTTCCCTCACTTGATACCAGTTACAAGGGAGTCACAAGCCCACCATAATCAGAGGGAGGGGATGAGACCCCACTGGTGATGGGGAGAGTGGAAAAGCAGTAAGAGAGCACCTAGGACAGGAGGTGCTCCATCTTTGGAAAGTACAGTCTGTCACATCGCTCCTCTCCACCCCCAGCCTCACACATACTCCATCTGCACAGATGTTCCATACTGCCACGTACACTTTCTTCCCTCCAGGCCTTCACACATACTGTTCCCTCTGACCAGAGTAGCTTTTCCTGTCTCCTAGCTCCCACCAGTATCTGATTTTTTATCTCACTTCTATTTGTCCTTCAAGCCTCATCTCAGATGCCACTTCATTCAGATCCAAGTTTGTCCTTACAAGAGAGGCAGTGTCCACCACCTCATCTTGCTTTCCTCCCTGTCAGCCCTTACTCATTCAACAACCAGATGTGGAGGGACATCCCATGCTTGAACTCTGAGTCACTAACCTGAGTTCAAAGTCTGGTTCTGCCACTTGCTGATTGTGTGAATCTGAGCAAACTGCCTAACTTCATAAAACTCTAGTTCCCACATTTATAAAATAAGAAAATTATTATATTACCTTTTATAGCTGAGGATTAAATGGGATGGTGTAAAGATATTCACCCATAGGTGCTAGCTATTAACATGATCCTCAGAGCAGCTGTATGGGCCAAAGATTAATTTTAAGAACTGGTATTGCAATGCAAACACTTCCCTTCTAGCTTTAAGAGCTAGATTGCTCAAAAAAGTGAACTTCTTAAGCTATATTTAATATACAGCCATCTATTGTCTCTTTCTATACTTTCTTATTTTAATGGTTATATTTAATGTACATTCAGTATTTAGACAGCCATTCCTAGGTACTAGCATTTGTATAGTATGTCCTATATTTGGTACAGCTAATTATTTCTCACCAAACATATACTTTTACTCCTACTGATGTTAAGAAGAATCCTCTGCTTTTAAAAAGACAGTCACCCCAGATATCTCTCCTATGAAGGGTACCTCTCTGCTTGTACCACTGACCCCAGGAGGCAGCTAATTCAGCATAATTACTACCCACATATGACTTCTCTTTCTCCCTTTGGCTCCATTAACCAGTGTGCTTGGTGCTCACCATCCATGGCTTTAGTTTGCTCTGGGGATTACATATAGTGTTCCCCATCATTGTCCTTGGGTAGAAAACAGGCCCTGTTAAAATATTTACAGTGAAAAGCCACATTCTTCTGGTGATTTTGAGGTGGTGTTTTTGGCTTTGGGTGTTTTCTGTTTATTTCTGGTTTTGTTTTGCTTCTTTTCATTGAATTTTTCTAACTTGCCAGGCGGTTACTATTTGCACAATTTGTGTGGATGGGTTGTTTGTTTTATGCATCACTATGCCAAGGAAGAAAAGCTTTCAGTGTTGTTTAAATACTACATGAAAATGACCCAATATTCCAGCTCCACATCTGTTTGAGCAGAGTACAGAGAATAAAGAGCAATGGAGAAGACAGGGGAGTGAAAAGCTATGCAAGAGTCAAAGTTCTCCTTTGAAATCAGTTTCCTATATATTACTCTTTCCTTTGACACAGGATAATTGTATTATTCAGTAACAAGGATGCCCATTTTCACCTCTCCTATTCAACATAGTACTGGAAGTTCCAGACAGAGCAGTTAGGCAATAAACAAATAAAAAAATATGGTATGCAAATTGAAAAGGAAGAAATAAAATGATCTCTGTTTGCAAACACCATGATCTCATATGTAAAAAACACAAAAGATTGCACAGAACTACTGTTATAACTAATAAACTGAGCAAAGTTGCAAGATACAAAAATCAACATAAAAAATAATTTGTATTTCTACACACTAATAAACAATACAAAAATAAAACAATTTCATTTATAGTACCACACACACATGCACATAAATATCTGGAAATAAATTTAACTCAGGAGGCAAACACTGAAAACTACCAAAAAAATGCTGAAAGAAATGAAATACAGATAAATAGAAAGCCCATTTTCATGGACTGGAAGACTTAATATTGTTAAGATGTCAATATTACCCAAAACAATATATAGATTTAATGTAATCTCTGCCAAAAATCCCAGCAGCATTTTTTACAGAAATAGAAAAAATCCATCCTAAGATTTATGTTGAATCTCAAGGGACTTTGAAGAGATAGAAACAATCTTGAAAAAGAAGTGCAAAGTGGAGGCCTCACAATTCCTGATTTCAAAACTTATTACAAACTATCGTAATCAAAACAGTGTGGTGTTGGCCTAAAACAGACATATAGACCAACAGGATAGAATAGAGAGTCCAGAAATGAATGCTTGCATATATGGTCAAATAATTTTCCACAAGGGTGCCAAGACCATTCGATGGAGAAAGGGCAGTCTCTTCAACAAATGGCTTTAGAAAAACTGGAGATCCACATGCAAAAGAGTAAACGTAGATCCTTACCTTATGCCATTGACAAAAATTAACTCAAAATTGGTGAAAGACCTAAACCTAAGAGCTAAAACTCTAAAGCTCCTAGAAGAAAACAGAAGAAAATCTTCATGACATTGGATTTGACAATGATTTCTTAGATATAACACCAAAAGCATAGGCAATAAAAGAAAACAGTAGGTAAAATGGACTACACACAAAAAAGAAAGCTCTGTGCATCAAAGGACACAATCAGCAGAGTTAAAGGGCAACCTACAGGATGGGAAAAACATTTGCAAATCATGTCTGATAAGGGGTTAATATCCAGAGTACATAAAGAACTCCTACAAGTATGGGGTACCTGGGTGGCTCAGTCGGTTAAGCATCTGACTCTTGATTTCAGCTCAGGTTATTGTCTCGGTCATGGAATTGAGCCCTGTGTGAGGCTCCATGCTCAGCGGGGAATCTGCTTGGGGATCTCCTTCTCTCACCCTCTCCTTCTGCCCTACGCCCCCCCCCAAATATATAAATCTTAAAAAAAAAGAACTCCTACAAGTCAATGTCAAATAAATAAATAAATAACCAGACCTAAAAATGAGCAGAAGACTCTAGTTGATGTTTCTCTAGTATGATATACAAATGGCCAACAAGCATATGAGAAGATGTTCAGCACCACTAATCATTAGGGAAATACAGTAAGAACCACGGTGAGATACCTCATAACTCATTAGGATGTTTACTTGCAAAAAAAAAACCAAAACAGAAAATAAGTATTGTAGGGATGTGGAGAAATTGGAACCATCGTGAACTGTTGGTGGGAATGTGAAGTGGTACAGTCACTGTGGAAAACAGTATAGCAGTTCCTCAAATAAATAACATAGAGAGTTAACTAGGACCCAGCAATTCCACTTCTGAGTATGTACCCAAAAGAACTGAAAGTGGGGTCTTGAAGAGATATTCATACATCCACATTCATAGAAGCCATTATTAACAATAGTCAAGAGGTGAAAGGAACCCAAGTATCCATCAGTAGATGAATGGATAAATAAAATGTGGTATATACAGACAATGGAATATTATTCAGTTTTAGGAAGGTAATTCTGTCAAGTGCTACAGCATATCGAATCTTAAAGACATGTTAAGTGAAATAAGCTAGTTCCAAAAAGACAAATACTGTATGATTCCAGTAAATGAGGTACCTAGAGTAGTCAAATTTGTGGAGACAGTAGAATATTCATTGCCAGGAGCTAGGGAGAGGGGGAAATGGGGAGTTGCTATTTAATGGGTATGGAGTTTCAGTTTTGCAATAGGAAAACATTCTGGAGATTGGTTGCACAACAATGTGAATATAATTAGCACTACTGAATTGTACACTTCAAATGGTTAATTTTATGTTATGTGTATTTTACTACAATCAAAATTTTTAATTGAAAAAATTTACTAGCTTGTTAATTCATGAGGGAGAAAAGAGTCTACATAGTAAATAATTTAGAAATTCTATTAATTCAAGCTTATAAAAGATATGAAGTCAGTCTTTAAAATGTAATGTCCTCTTTCAGCTGAAAAGCTCTTCTAAGAAGAGACTTAGAATATTTCCCACTTACACTCCAAGCTCCCCAGCTCTTTAGCAGCTCCCAAAGACTTCTGGACATTTCCTCGAGCAAACCTCTCTATCTGTGATCATTTTGAGAAAGGGGATAACATGGAGGCTTATAAGACAGAGATCTAATATTTTTTAGCAAGTGTTAAACTGCAGAGTAGCATGTAACAAATGGGACAAATAAGGGAACAAGTCCAAAGCTCAAAAAGTAACTCTTTTCCAACATTTATTTAGTTGAATGTGTGTTGTGCCAGGACACTATTCTGAGAGTCAGAGGACTTGAGTTTTAGTCCCAACTCTGCCACAAAAGAGCTTCCTGAGCTTAGACAAGCACCTCATTGTGTCCTTTGTAATATGAGCAATTGGGTAAAATTACTAAGGACGCTGCCCACTCCTCCTCAACACAGAGGAAAACATGTTAGGTATCTATTTCAAGCGGAGATTAATCATCCTGCTTGTGTAGTCCCAAACTCGTAAAAGAGTAGCAAAGACAATTGAGTACACCGAAGTCTTCAAAGAATCGCTGGAGAAATCCGGCAAGATCCCACCCACCCTGTAACACCCTTACTGCTATTACCAACTCACTTGAAGCTGTGTGGTGGGAAACTGGAAGCTGGTGTCACAAAATGCCGTGGTCTACACTCCCCATCACATAGCCCTACTGAGGGTAAGTATGTCTGCACTCTGGGACACAGAGGCCTCTTCCAACTACAGAGTGAATCGCTGGTGGGGTCATGTTCTCGGGGAAAGTAATTTTCACTTGGGCACGTTTATCCCCCAGAAACTGCTCCCAGTCTAACTGCTCACTAACGTGAGCCCCATGACAGGCCTAGACTCAGGCCCCATCCTCGGTGTGCAGGCGGGGCATGGCATTGTCCCAGGCAGTCCAAACAGAACTCAGGGCCTCACCTCCCACCTGCCCCTCCTCCCACCACTACTTCCTGCCACGTACAACACTCCACGGAAAGGACTGAGGAAGAAAACGTGTATTTCTTCTTCTTTCTGACAAAAATAAATGTTCATATCATGTTTTAGAGTCTCCAGTGAAGTTTTCGCATGCTTATCTCATGTAATCCTCATAAGAATGAGATGAGGTAAGTGGTATTTTACCCCTTTTCATAGACAGAGAAACTCAGACCTGGAGGGTTGTGTAGACTGTCACAAATGACCAAGCCCACAAATGGGGCATCCTTACCAGAGGTCACTAATGACAGCTGAGATCTATCAAGTTCTTGTCTTCAGTCTCTGAAAACATTGCTGCTGGGTCCAACCAACAGTGTGTACTCAATGCCTATGGACTTTATAGTAGACGATCACAAGCTGCTTTTGATATAAGGAAGAACGACTGGAATACCAGCTCCACATCTTGCTAATTTATAACTGGGTTTGAGTTACTCTTTTCTTCATTCATTCAGCAATATTTACTAAGTGCCCTAAGTACCAGGGGATGAATGTGCTAATTTAAATAGCATGGTCAGGGAAGGCCTCTTTCAAGAGATGGGATTTGACCCGCAACCTGATTAACAAAAACAATCTAGACATTTGAGAAATCCAGGGCCAAGGGAATAGTAAGTCCAGAGGCTCTAAGGCAAGATGAATTTGGGGTTTCAAACAAAAAGACGCCCCCTGAGTCTGGAGAATAGAGAAGGAAGAGAAGAAATAAGAGAACTAAGCTGGGCCATATTATAGAAGATACGTAGGCCAAAGTAAGGAGGTTGGATTATTCTAATCACAATAGGAAGCCACTAAATTTTTAAACAAAAGAGTAACACTATCCGATTTATATTAACTGCACATAATGTAACTTTTCTAAGCCTGCATTTCCTCATCTACAAAATTCTTATAATAATAGTAGCTACTTGATAGTTTCATTGAGAAAACTCAATTTGGCCAATGACAACTCAATATATAACAGCTACTACTACTACTACTATTATTATTATTAAGAGATGGATGACATTTGCATATGATGTCATGATAAGCAGTATAATAATCAGAATATACTATATAATACTCATAGCTCACACTAAAGGTGTAAATTTGCATATAGACACAAAGATTTCCAGCTGACTTCAGTCTGTGAAAACTGAACTGGAAAATCTGGAGTTGTCTGCTGCTTTGTGACTCAGCCTTATTCCCTGGGAGAGGTGAAGGAGAACTTAACTGTTTCAGTAGAGATTATCTTGTTCTCTGCCCTCCAACTTTTTCTTCTTTCAGATTGGGTCTCCAGAAGGCGTCTTTGGATTACTTGTCCCATCCCCATCCATGGTTGTGGCAAAAACTGTCGGCTATTCACCAAACCATTTCCTCTTCTTCCTGGAGTCACAGCTGGATTGCCTTTCCCAGGTGCCCTTGGCCACTTAGCAGTAGCCCAGAGACTAAATATTACCAGAGGGGATTTGTACCACTTCCTGGTCAGCCTACCCTGTAAAATCTTCTTACATAATATCCTCTGTGCTCTTCCCCCTTACCCTGGCTAGATGTCTATGCCTGGAGCAATGATGGAAACCATATATTAAAGATGGTGGAACCTCCATGAACCTGGGTCCCTAACTGATTTGCAGAGCCGAGTCCTCAGGCCTACCTGGAACTGTCTGGGACTTGTTACATGTTGTAGCAGACTGAATAACAAGTCCAAGGTAATGCAATCCTGCATTCCATTTCTACAGTCTGGTTATATTAAAAATCTCAGATGTTTGTGACCTAATTTCTGAAAATACATGGTTCTTAGTAAGGAAGTCTTCAGTTGACACTCATAAGACCCTAAAAGTTCTTCTCCGTCTTGATGGCATATTTTTCACTTTCCAGCTGCGTCTGTCCATCAGCTTCTCTCTTAGATAGCAGCCTAAAAATTGCTATGCTGGATTTGTGTCTAGTTCAGTGATGAGTATCCAGAAAGAGAATGCAGAACCTTTATTTAGGGACCTTCAACCATTAACTTAACTCCTCCTTGAAATTATTTTAGGTTCAGCCTACTCTGTGTGCTCAGTGCACTGTGCTTCCCCCAGTAGAGCTGTATTTTTGGTGTGTCTGTCTCCTCCCCACAGCTCCCGAGGGCACGCTCAATGTCTAGTACAGCTTTGCGTCCTCAATACCTAGCACTGTGAATGGCCCATAGGAGGTGCTGAGGGATTGAATTAATTGAGGGGGAGGGTGTTGTGGTTTTCTAAACTTACTGATTTGACACAGCCATTAGACTCTTCTGCCCTAACAGGTGTCATTAACCAACATCCGACAACTAACTACAAGCAATGTCTTAGACTCACTTTAGGAATGTTCCCAAGGCAACAGTTCTCAGTCATCAGTGCCCCCACCCAAGCTTCCCAACAGTGCTGTGATGTCTACATCATGTCCACAGTGCTTTCTTCTGCATGAATCATGAGCTCTAACTGGAGGCGGGGACAATGGCAGCTTACCACCATACAGAGCCCGGTAAACACCTTTGCAATTCCTGTCCTGCCCTCAGTGAGAACAAGAATGTGAGTGGTGCTCATCTTCCCCTTGGTACGGGACTAGGCTTCCAACATGTTAGAGGATCACTTAAAATAAAAAATTGGACTTGTTCACATTTTTAAAGACTTTTTAGATCTCCAGCAGTCTTGTTTGATTTTGGCAAGGGGAGAAGAAATCACCATGGTCCTGTTCACTATAATTTTGTTGTTGTTGTTTCAAACTTGAAAACTTCAGAAAGAAGTGGTAGGGACCCTGAGAAACAGTGCTCCTTACCCAGTGGGTAAGGGCAAAGGCTTGGGAGTTTGATGGATCTAGATTTGAATTCAGATGTACCACTTACTAGCTTTCGAACCGGGGCACCTTGCTTAAATTCTCTGAGCCTGTTTTCTTGTCTGTAAATTGGGAGTGAAAATACTACCCCCCTCAAAGGATTGCTGATAAGAAAGTGAGATAATGTATATGCTTAGCACCATACCTATCATCTAGTAAGTAATCAATACACATATTAACTATGATGATTATTATAAGCATCATTTTGGGTTTTTTGTGATTATCTTGCTCCTTAATTGAGTGAACTCAGGCTTGGAAAGATTAGTGATTTACACAACTAATGAGGGGAAGAGCAACTACAGTAAGTCAGATTATTCAGAGCCTCACTCTGGGGGTCTACTATCATAACACGAGCTTATCCTCATGCTCCAGGTTCTCAAGATCAATACAATGCTCCCCTCATTTGGAATACAATTCCATTTGTTCTCAAGACTTTCAAACAGATTGCCAGAAGAGACAGTTTTCCTGCCTTCAAGGCGGTCATAATTTCAACACAATCTAAAACCTTTAGATATAGATGGAAAAAGAAGATACTCCAATCACACACTGAGTTGGAAAAACAGATGTTCTATTATTTCCAAGACAATGTCTATAGGAAAAAGCTGGAGATAATTTGGAACCTTTCTAATAGGTTTTGAAGATGAAGAAAGTAGACACTCAAGCCAAGTGAATAAATAAATTCAAGGGACACTAGGATCAGAGATGTGTTCCACCTTCAGGGAGGAGTGTGGGGGAAAGCCTGGAGAAGGATAATACCCCTTAATGGTGAGAAAACTCTAAGAAGTGAGGTACTCACATACCACAGAAGTCTCAGACTGAACTCATATTCAATGTATCTTTACCTGAATCCATTATATCCAGTTCCTCACTAGCTAGGCCTTCTGTCACTGACTCTGCAGATGGCCTTCCAATCTCCTGTCCCCAAGCTAGAAATCTTTGCTCACCCTCAACTGTTCCTTCTTCCTCATACCAAGCCATCAGCAAATTCTCTTTTTCCAACCAAAAAACTCAATCCAGACTTGGAAACTGGCCCCACATCTCATGTCCACTGCCACTGCCTTGTTGGAGCATGGGCTGTACCTGTTGGAGATAGTCCAGCAGCCTCCTGTCTCACTCCCTTCTCTTCTAGAAGTCATCAGAGCATGGCAGCTGATACAGAAAATCAGCCATCCTTCAGCCGGGTAATGCATGTGCTTCTGTTTCAAACAGAAAAAAACAGACATAAATAAGGCAATTAGCACCATAGAGTGTGAAGATCTGTCAGCCACTGAATCAGTGAGAAAGTTTTGTTTTGTTTTGTTTTGTTTTTAAGTAATAAACATCTATATCTGGTTGCAGAAGAGAAGCTTAGTTTTGTTTTAGCTGCAGGTATAACTAAACATTTTGATGTTAAGAATTCTCCAGCTCCTTCTACAGTTGTAATATAGTAATGAAGACATTTTAGGGTTTTCATGTGAAATAAGAATGATTTAGTTGGACAATAAGTCTGAAAGAAAGATGAAACATTTCAATCTTTCAAGTGTTTACTTAGTGCTTCCTCCATATTGAACTCTGTCAGTCGGGTACCGTGATAATTGTTGCAAAAGAATTTTAAGACCTGGTCCTTGCTCTGAAGGACAACACAATCTCATCCTGGTGACAAAATGGAGACATGTGTTACCATCAGAGAATAATACAAGTTACCATTTTGTAGTATTAAGTGCAAAAAAAGAGAAAGAAATAGATAGACAAAGCCCCAGAACAGGGCATGAAACTAATCTGTGAACAACTTGTTCCAGCTTCATAATGCTGTGTATTTCCAGAACATTAAAATTTAGTTCAGTCCATTTTTAAATGCTTTGTCAAGTTTCCAGGTCGTTTTAGGTGAACACTATTATCTGTTATTTCAAAACGCTGCAAATCATCATCCCAAGAATATGTAGAATTTCCTAGAATTTAGCTTGTACTGTTTTTAAACCATTTGTTCTACTGTAGTCAGATAATGGAAGAAATATGCATCTTCGGTCATGACTATTTGCTATAAGGCAACCATGAATGCTTTAGTAAATTGAATTTTTTTCAAAATCAATTTTCTTTTTCTTATTACTAAAGCAATCCACGCTAATTATGCAGAAAAGACAGAAAATGTAGACAAGCAAATGAACATAAAATAGTTAGAATCATCTTTTATTCATATGCATATACATTTTTTAAACAAGAATAGGGTAACACAGCACACCAATTTGTAACCTTTTGCCACTTAATATATTATGAATATTTTTCCTTACCAACAAATACATTTCTGTGATATTTTTGATGACTGCATAATATTCCATATTGCATGGACCATAATGTACCAAATCCAATGATTTTCACAGATTTTGGACTCAGGACTCCTTAAGATCTTAAAAATTACTGAGGACTCCAAAGAGTTTTTGATTATGTGGGTTATAACTATCAACATTTACCATATCAGAATTATGAGAGATTTTAAAATATTTTATTAATTTATTTTAAAATCCCAGTAATAAAACAATTACATGTTAACTCAAATAACACTCCAATGAAAAATAACTATATTTCCAAAACAAAAAAATTATAGGGAGAAGAATAACATTATTATATATTTTTGCAAATGTCTCTAAATGTCTAAAGACAGCTGATTTCCTATATCTGCTTCATTCAATCTCTTGGTGATATCACACATCGTGTAGCCTCTAAAACACTGGTGACAGAATGAGAGTAAAAAGGACAAATAAGGTCAGAGTAGTATTAGGAAGAGAATGTAATCTTACATATCCCATAAAAGTGTCTTGGGGACTTTGCTAAAAGAATCTCTGGGACCCCCAAGAATCCCTGGACCATGTTTTGAGAAATGCTGATCTAACCAACGTCCAATTTGTGAACATCTGTAGTTTATAAACTGCATGATAACAGCAATACTTTCAAGATGTTTGAGTATTTTACTTGTTTGTTGATTTTTTAAAGATTTATTTGAGAGAGAGTGAGCATGAGCAGGGGTGGGACAGAGGGAGAGAGAGAAGCAGACTCCCCACTGAGCAGGGAGTCCAACATGGGGCTCAATCCCAGAACTCTGGGATCAGGACCTGAGCCAAAGGCAGACACTTAACTGACTGAGCCACCCTGGCACCCCTGAGTACATTATTTACTAAGCCAATGGAAAGGCTAGGATGTTGTCAATCATCAGCATGTAGCAAATATTTTCAATCATTGAAAAAATAACAACCACTTATTAACTACCTTGCACATAGTAGATCCTTCACCGAGAACTTGAGGTATTTTTATATAAATTCCTACAACACTGTGAGCTGACGTATCCCATTTTTAAAAAAAGACTTATTTCTTTGTTTTAGAGAGAGAGAGAGTGGAGAAGAGGGGCAGAGGGAGAGAGAATCTCACAATGAGATTCTCCCCAATGAGCGTGGAACTGCAGTGCATGGGGAGTGCAGGTGAGAAGTGGAGGGGTGAAGTATCAAAGCATGCTAGGTTAGCATACTGACATAACCATACCCGTATCATGGTGATCTTTCAGAGCTTAACTAAGGAATTGGGAGAATTTGATTTTTCAAATACTTTTCATTTTACCTACTAGATAGCTGAATCACTATAGATGTAGCAGTGACATAAAAATCGAAACATTTACATAGTCTACATGATGCGAATTGTTTTTGTGTAGATGTTCCTACTACATGTTTTTTTTTTACTGCAACCTCTTATTATTTCCGTATGTTTGCCTCTTCACACCAGTGAATAATTTCACTGATGCTCTGATAATAGTAATAACACGTCATAGCTTCCCTTGTTGAGAGGCGTCTACGTACTAACCCCAGGCTAAATGCTTTGTACGGTATCTGCACTTTATCCTTACAACAATTCTGCAAAATAGGTTTTAATCACCACCATTTTACTGATGAAGAATCTGAGGCTTCAAGAGAAAAGAGGCTTAATTTGTTTTAAGATTTATGTATTTATTTGACAGAGAGAGGGAGAGAGAGAGAGCACAAGCAGGAGCGGCAGAGGGAGAGGGAGAAGCAGATCCTCCTTCCTAAGAGGATCAGGAAGCCTGATGCAGGGCTCGATCCCAGGACCCTGAGATCATGACCTGAGCCGAAGGCAGACGCTTAACCGACTGAGCCACCCAGGCGCCCCAAGAGGAAAGAAGCTTAACATAGAGGAAACTAGGGCTGAACCAGAGCCTGTGTCTTTAACTGCTCCCCACTGCCTCCATCTCTTTCTGCTCTATAGCACACAGTAAATGCCAAAGGACTGAATGATGAGGAGATGAGACCACTACCACCTGCATCCCTAGGCACTGCCATCCTCCAGCCCCGAGGGCTGTGAGCCTCTCCACACGGAGGAAAGCAACTCTGTGTTCAGGTCCTGTTTGACTCAGTCCCAGGTACAAGATCTGGCCAGTGCCTGTCTTCTGATCCACAATGGTGACAAGCCACTGAGCACAGCATGCACTGTGATTACTTCTTGCTTTTAAAATAGCATCAGTCATTTCAGAAAGGCTGGATTATACAATATGTTGGAAATTCATAACATTTCTTTCTGGAGTTGACACTGACCACTGGCTCAGATATCTATAATCAGGTTCTGGCCCTGGGCCATGTTTTTAGAAGAAAAACAAATTCCTGTAAAACATTCAAAGTGGGATGATCATAGCAACCCCATGACAATTACAGAACATAAGGATGGAGCTTCTAAAATAGGTTGAAATGTATAAAATACACTGAAACTTCTAAAAGAGCCCAAAAGGCTTTGGAAGAAAAGTTCTGTGTAAGATTAAAAAAATTATATATAAAGCCAAAGACTATAATATGTATATGTAAAACTATTTATTCATGTTAGCACATGAATGAAATGTGATGTACTGAGAATATATTTAATAGAAGCAAAAAACATCTATACAGACCAGATATCATCTGAGGCCCCTTGCTTTTGGGAGATCTGGAGCAACATGAGTTGAGCCCAAATCCACAGCCTGGGAGAATCCAGTGCCTCCTCCCCATTTTCTAGACTTCAGGGACATCTTTCCCAGACCTTACTCTGCCTCTCCATCTGTACTGCCTCAGTTCCATACCCTGTCCATCCAGGCACAGAATCCAGCCCCTGCACCACGTCTCCCTGACCTCCACACATACAAATCCACCTGCACCTAAGCACTGTGAAGGTTTGCGAACTTTCCTAATGATCTGGGGATTAGGAGGCTGAGTTAATGTTGGCATCTCATGCCCTCCTACCTCACCTCTTCCTTCCTTTCTTCTTCCTCCTTCTTCTCCCATTGGATTAACAAGAGGATTCTTTCCTTTCACATGTAGAGAAATTTGACTTATACCCAGCTGTCTCAGTTCTCTCCATCTCAGATAAATTCTGTGGCTTTCCTAAGAGGAACTGGAAAATCAAATTGTCTCCATCTACTTACATATGTCCATGTCCATCCACAATGCATGAAGAGTCCATGGCTCTTTGCAACTCTGTTGCATATTTATGGGTTAGGACTCTTTGGTTTGCAAAGGGCAGAGACCCAGATTAAATTGGCATAAACACACAAGACAACCTGTGGGCTCATGAAATTAAAAAATCTAAGAGTCCGGGGCACCTGGGTGGTTCAGTCGGTTAAGCGTCTGCCTTCGGCTCAGGTCATGATCCCAGAGTCCTGGGATCAAGCTCCGCATTGGGATCCCTGCTCAGCGGGGAGCCTGCTTCTCACTCTCCCTCTGCTGCTCCCCCTGCTTGTGCTCTCTCTCTCTCTCTGTCAGATAAATAAATAAAATCTTAAAAATAAAATAAAATAATAAAATAAATAAAAAATCTAAGAGTCCACTAACCATGAATAAAGTTTGATGCAGGGGCTCAACGGAGCCATTGGGGTCTCCCTACATCACTCAGGTCTGCTTCCCCTCTAAGGTAGGTCCTTGACAAGTGATAGTCCTTTAGATTCCAGTCTTGGGAAAGGCTATAGCCTACTAGTAGATCATTAGGAAGTTGATCACATAATGTCTGTTTATGTTTGGTGCCTAGTACATTGCCTGGAACATAATGAGAACCCAATAAATATTAGTGAATTCAATTATTTTTTAACGAATATTTATTCAGCACCTATATGTGTCAACCTTGAGAATATAGTAGCACACCAAAGTTTCTGCTCTCATCCAGCTTAGATTCTGCTGAATGAAGTCATAAACAAATAAGACAATTTCACATAGTGATAGGGCTATGAATAAATTAAATGAGGCAATATGATAGATGGTGACCAAGGTGTGACAGAGGGCTCCCTAAGACAGGGTTAGGGAAGGATCTCTTTGAAGAGGAAATATTTGACCTTACATCTGGATGGTAAGAAGGAGCCAACTGTTTGAAAATAGAGAAGAATATTCCAAGCCAAGAGAAAAGCAGAGCAAAAGCCTTATGGCAGGAAAGAGTTTAGCAGGCCTAGTAGATGAGAAGATCAGTGACACTGGAACATTACAAATAAGGACAGTGCTATCATATGAGGTCAGGGAGGTAGGCAATTGACAAATCAGTGGGGCCTATAGCTCATAAAGGGTCATTTGGATTTTATTCTGGTGCAATGAGAAGCTACTAGAAGATTCTACATGAGAATAATGTGACTGACTTACTTTTTTATGGTAAAATACACATAACACAAATGTTTACCATCTTAATTTTTAAGTGTACAATTGTTGTGCAAACAATCTCCAGAACTTTTTCATATCACAGAACTGAAACTATACCCACTAAACAACTCATTTCCCCCTCCCTCTGCCCCTGGGAACCACCATTCTACTTCCTGTCTCTATGAATTCGACTACATTAGATCTCTCAAATAAGTAAAATCATACCAAGTTTGTCTCTTTGGGACTGACTTATCACTTAGCATAATGTCTCCAAGTCTCATCCATGTTGTAGCTTGAGTCTGTGTCAGAATTTCCCTCCTTTTTAAGGCTGAATAATATTCCATTGTGTGTATACACCACATTTTGTTTATCTGTTCATCTGCTGATGAATACTTGAGTTGCTTCCACCCTTTAGCTATTGTGAATACTGTGTCTATGAACATGGGTGTACAAGTATCTCTTCAAGACCCTGCTTTCAACTCTTTGGGGTATATACTCAGAAGTGAAACTGCTAGATCATAGGTAATTATACTTCTAATTTTTGAGGACTCTCATGGTGGCTGCAGGATTTTACATTCCCACCAACAGTGAATACAGGTTCCAATCTCTCCACATCCTCATCACACTTGTCATTGGCTGTTTTTCACACTCATCCTAATGAATGTAAGGTGATACACATCATGGTTTTCCTTTGCATTTCCCTAATGTTTAATGATGTTGAGCAGCTTTTTATGTGCTTGTTGGCCATTTGTATATCATCTTTGGAGATATATCTTTTCAAGTTCTTTGCCCATTTTTCAACTGGGTTTTTGGTTTTGGGTTGTTGACTTACAGGAGCTCTTTATATATTCTAGAAATTAACTCCTTATCAGATCTATCACTTGCAAATAGTTTCTCCCATTCTGTAATTGCCTTTTACTCAGTCATGCCCTTTGATGCACAAGTTTTTAATTTTAATGATAGTCCAACTTATCTGTCGTCTTTTTTTTTTTATTGTCTATGCCCTTATTGTCATGTCCAAGAAATCACTGCCAAGTCCAATGTCATGAGGCTTTAACCCTATGTTTTCTTCTAGGAATTTTATAGCTTTAGCTCTTACATTTAGGTCAACTTACATTTTTAAAAGATCACATTGGCCCCTAGTGGGAAATGGACTATAGAGAGGCAAGAATGGAGGTCAGGAGATCAGTTAGAAGGCTCTTCCCATAGCAAGAGATAATGGTGACCTGGACCAGAAAGGCAGTGTGATGGTTTAATCCAACTGAACAAACACTTATTGAGTGTCTTCTGCAAGCTAATGCCAACTGTGGAGGGTTTATTGTGTGCTGGATGTAGCAGAGACTGCTGGCTACTTCCATAATATCCATGTTCCCTCTCTTTACTATGAGAACCTCAGTCTTGCTTATGATGCCAAAATGGTCGCCTGAAATATCTGCCCTCTCAGATTCCCTTTCAGGCAGGGGAAGGCACGAGAGAAGTTCTGGCCTGTGACACACAAATAGAAGTCTCATAGAGATTTCTGGGTGAGTTCTGGCTTCCCTGATAAAGGCATTACCCTTTCCTTCTTCTTTCCTTCTTCCTCTTTCCTGAACAGGACATGAGGCTGGAGGTGGAGTGGCCATCCTGTTATCATGACTTAACAAGCATTAAGAAGAAAGCCATATGTAAGAAACCCAGAGCAGAAAGTTCATGGGAGCCCGGGACACTGGCACCATCCGAGTCTCTATACCAGCCCTGCACTGCTTCCCTCAGGACCCCCCGATATCCCAGGAAAACAAACCCCAACTTGGTGAAGCCATGACTGTTGGAGCTTTAGGACATGTGGCCAAACACAAGTCTAACTCATACACAGACACAGTGCTAAGCATTTAGACTCCATATTTTTTGGATCCTCAAAACAACTTTATTAAGTAGGTTCTAGTAGTTCCCATTTTATAGATGGTAACACTGACACTTATACACAGAACAGTTTTCCATATGTGAGACACTGGCTGGACAATAAGAAAACACAGAAAAATCTAAATTCATGAGCAATGGCATCAGAAGATCCAGACATCTCATGAATTATATGCAAGTACAAAAAAATAAATAATTCAAAAGGAAAATAGACAATAATGATCATCTCACTTACCTGGCACAGTCCTACTCATCTTTAAGACCCAGCAGAAATCAGAAGGAAAGCTCCCAGACTCATTCTATGAGGCCAGCATTACCTTAATCCCCAAACCAGGCAAAGACCCCATCAAAAAGGAGAATTTCAGACTGATAGCCCTGATGAATATGTATTCCAAAATCCTCAACAAAATCCTAGCTAATAGGATCCAACAATACATTAAAAGGATTATTCACCATGACCAAGTGGGATTTATCCCCAGGATGCAAGGGTGGTTCAACATTCACAAATCAATCAGTACGATAGAACACATTAATAAGAGGAGAGAGAAGAACCATATGGCCCTCTCAATTGATGCAGAAAAAGCATTTGACAAAATACAGCATCATTTCCTGATTAAAACTCTTCAGAGTATAGGGGTAGAGGGAACATTCCTCAAGTTCATAAAATCCATCTACGAAAAACTCACAGTGACTATCATCCTCAATGGGGAAAAGCTGAGAGCATTTCCCTTAAGATCAGGAACACGTCAAGGATGCCCACTCTCGCCACTATTGTTCAACATAGTACTAGAAGTCCTAGCAACAGCAACCAGACAACAAAAAGAAATAAAAGGTATTCAAATTGGCAAAGAAGTCAAACTCTCTTTTCGCAGATGACATGATACTTTATGTGGAAAACCCAAAAGACTCCACCCCCAAATTACTAGAACTCATACAGCAACTCAGTAATGTGGCAGGATACAAAATCAATGCACAGAAATCAGTTGCTTTCTTATACACTAACAATGCAACTGTAGAAAGAGAAATTAGAGAAATGATTCCATTTACAATAGCACCAAAAACCATAAGGTACCTCAGAATAAACCTATCCAAAGAGGTAAAGGATCTATACTCTAGGAACTACAGAACACTCTTGAAAGAAATTGAAGAAGACACAAAAAGGTAGGAAAACATTCCATGCTCATGGATTGGAAGAATAAATATTGTTTAAATGTCTATGCTACCCAGAGCAATCTATACCTTCAATGCCATCCCGATCAAAATTCCAATGACATTTTTCAAAGTGCTGGAACAAACAATCCTAAAATTTGTATGGAATCAGAAAAGATCCTGAATCGCCAAGGAAATGTTGAAAAAGAAAAACAAAGCTGGGGGCATCACGTTGCCCGATTTCCAGCTATATTACAAAGTAGTGATCACCAAGACAGCATGGTACTGGCACAAAAACAGACATATAGACCAATGGAACAGAATAGAGAGCCCAGATATGGACGCTCAACTCCATGGTCAAATAATCTTCAACAAAGCAGGAAAAAATATGCAATGGAAAAAAGACAGTCTCTTTAATAAATGGTGCTGGGAAAATTGGACAGCCACATGCAGAAGAATGAAACTCGACCATTCTCTAACACCATACACAAAGATAAACTCAAAATGGGTGAAAGACCTCAATGTGAGACGAATCCATCAAAATCCTAGAGAAGAACATAGGCAGTAACCTCTTTGACATCGGCCACAGCAACTTCTTTCAAGATACATCTCCAAAAGCTAGTGAAACAAAAGCAAAAATGAACTTTTGGGACTTCATCAAGATAAAAAGCTTCTGCACAGCAAAGGAAACAGTCAACAAAACTAAGAGGCAACCCATGGAATGGGAGAAGATATTTGCAAATGACACTATAGATAAAGGGCTGGTATGCAAGATCTATAAAGAACTTCTCAAATTCAACACCCAAAAAACAAATAATCAAGTCAAAAAATGGGCAGAGGACAGGAACAGACACTTCTCCAAAGAAGACATACAAATGGTTAACAGACACATGAAAAAATGTTCATCATCATTAGCCATCAGGGAAATTCAAATCAAAACCACATTGAGATACCACCTTATACCAGTTAGAATGGCAAAAATTGGCAAGGCAAGAAACAACAAATGTTGGAGGGTTGTGGAGAAAGGGGAACCCTCTTACACTGTTGGTGGGAATGCAAGTTGGTACAGCCACTTTGGAAAACAGTGTGGAGGTGCCTCAAAAAATTAAAAATAAAGCTACCCTATGACCCAGCAATTGCACTCCTGGGTATTTACCCCAAAGACACAGATGTAGTGAAAAGAAGGGCCATATGCACCCCAATGTTCATAGCAGCAATGTCTACAATAGCCAAACTGTGGAAAGAGCCTAGATGCCCTTCAACAGATGAATGGATAAAGACGATGTGGTCCATATATACAATGGAATATTACTCAGCCATCAGAAAGGATGAATACCCAACTTTTACATCAACATGGAGGGGACTGGAGGAGTTATGCTAAGTGAAATAAATGAAGCAGACAAAGTCAATTATCATATGGTTTCACTTATTTGTGGAACATAAGGAATAGCATGGAGGACATTAAGAGAAGGAAGGGAAAAATGAAGGGGGGGAAATCGGAGGGGGAGATGAACCATGAGAGACTGTGGGCTCTGAGAAACAAACTGAGGGTTTTAGATGGGAGGGGGTGGGGAGCTGGATTAGCCTGGTGATGGGTATTAAGGAGAGCATGTATTGAATGGAGCACTGGGTGTTATATGAAAACAATGAATCATGGAACACTACATCAAAAACTAATGATGTATTGTATGGTGACTAACATAATAAAATAAAATTAAAAAAAAAAAAAGGCCCAGCAGAAATGCCCACTCCTCAGTGAGATCTTCTCAGACCCCTCCCCCCCCCAAGGTCTGGGTGTCAATGTTGCAGTCCTCTCTCCTCACAGAGCCCCCACAGTGACATTTGTTATTGTAATTGATGTGCTTACACAGCTGTCTCAACCACCAGCCTGTGAGCTCTTAAAGGGGAGTAACCAGGTCCTTGTCATTCAGATCTTTCTAGGGGCAAACTCAATACTTGGTACGATGGGTGGAGTGCATGGTTTTGAACTGAATTGAACTAACAAAGTCTTTATCCATAACATTTAAAAGGTGGTATTTTCTGATTTTCAGACCGAGAGCCCCTGCAAATGATGAGGTGCCGTGAAGCAACTCTGAGAACTGACAACAAATTACAAATGTAGGAAATTAATTATTAGGAGGAATCATGAGAGAAATAAATTGCAGTAAAGTAAAATTTGCAACAATGCAAATCAGGGGCTTCCCTGAATTTACGTGGAAAGACAATATCTGCAGAACTTACAGCAAAGTGAGTAGCATCTGCCTCAGTTTGGTTTGATGTTAAATACCTGAGAACTTTTTAGCAGCTGTCCTCAGTAAGACCAGAGTCACGAGTGCCTTTTTGCTTTTCCTTTTTTCTTTCTTTCTTTTTTTTTTTTTGACAATGTCTACAAAAATAAATATTTGAAAACTAATTTATGACAGGTATCAAAAGTTAGATCAGGGTTCACACTAATCTTGTAGGAACACATATGTGCTGTTTACTGGAGAATTATAAAAGCACAAACAACAAGATTCCAATAGGGAAATAATACTCCCACACATAAGGCAAGCAGGGTCCTGTCTTTAGCTCCACACTTTAAAGGCTACATTCAGACCTCCTCTATCTGCTCCTCCCCACTAGGCAAAAAGTCCACAGAGCCTGTGTCCCTACTTCCAGGTTCTTGGAACTCTAGAATTTCCTACACAAATGACCTCAATTCCACCTCTGGGACCAACTGCAGCTCTTTCTTGGGCCAGTTCTCTTGAGAGCAGACTGGGCTAGGCCCAAAGGATGGCCAAGAAGTGGCTACTGGTGGTGTGCGGGAGGTGAACAAAGCTGAAACATGCAGGCAGGATGTCCCCAAGCATGCTCCCAAGGTCCCTTACTGGGCACCTGAGGCAGGGACAAGATGGGCCATAGACTGTTCCAACTGCCCTGTTCCACTGCAGAGCTCCAAGCTGAATAACAATGGTGAACTCAAACCTGGCCTCCCAAGTGCTTATAGGGTATTTTTGTCTAAGTAGGAAGGTTGAACATCTTTTATTTAAGTTTGCTATCCTGATTCTAACGTAAAAAATTAAGACATATGTAGTAACTAGACCTCTATTTATACTCTCACCCCAGGTACTAATGTAGTAATCAGTAAAGACAAAGACAGCAAATAAAATTGAGAGAGGAGAAGGTAACACCTAAAGGACCAACAGATTTAAAGCCTTTTGCTCCAAATTCACAATGAACGTGTGCTCTGGGATGGGAAGGACCTCAGAGCCTGCCTAAGAGCCCATGACTGAAAATAAATGCTCACTAAACATTTGTGGAGTGAATTAATGAGGAACAAGCATGTTCGCTGCATGTTCAGTTCGAAGCCAACACTGCCTAGATGATGTACTTTAGAGTCCCTAGAGGGAAGCTCACCATGAGCAGCACCACCTTCCACCTCCCACCAGCTCCTCTGCACCCCTCATGCTGTTAGCGGGGTGACCATTCTCTTAACCTCTGCCCAGACACCTCAGCAGTTTCTTTGAGCTCTCCCCTCAGTCCACCTCACCCTTAGCCGATCGGCAGCTGACACCACAAACTCCCAGTTCCTGCTCATCCCCCAGGTTCCTATAGCAATCTCCATATACCTCTCCCCATAAGAGCAAAGCCAGTGGATTTTTCTTCCCTTACATGTGACAACAATGTACTATTTTTGCTTTCCCACAGCACCTAGCACAGGGCTTCACCCCCAACTGACACCGAGGCAAGTTTGTTGACTAACAAAATGAGTGAATCTGGGATGCTGCAGAACCATTTTGAAAGAGTTTTATGTTCTTGATGCCCTACGTGAATAGTAGGTGTGAAGAGTGTAGGGTCTGGAGTCAGGCTGCCTGGATTCAAACGCCTGCTCTGCCACTTCTTACCTGCACCAGCTTGCTCAACCTCAAGTCTCCTCTGGAAAAGGGAAATGACACACACCCCATAGGGCTGTGCTCAGAATTACATGAGTCCTTACGTGTAATGGAGAAAGTGCTCAGAACTGCGCCTGGCCCATAATTAGCATCTGATACATGTTAACACTTATTATTTTTTTTAAAATTTTATTTATTTGACAGAGAGACACAGCGAGAGAGGGAACACAAGCAGGGGGAGTGGGAGGGGGAGAAGCAGGCTTCCCGCCGAGCAGGGAGCCCGATGTGGGGTTCAATCCCAGGACCCCGGGATCATGACCTGAGCCGGAGGCAGATGCTTAATGGCTGAGCCACCCAGGTGCCCCCCCCTTTTTTAAAGATTTTATTCATTTATTTGACAGAGCGAGAGATAGCAAGAGCAGGAACACAAGCAGGGGGGGTGGGAGAGGGAGAAGCAGGCTTCCCGCTGAGCAGGGAGCCCGATGCGGGGTTCGATGTGGGGCTCGATCCCAGGACCCTGGGATCATGGCCTGAGCCGAAGGCAGACGCTTAACGACTGAGCCACCCAGGCGCCCCAACACTTATTTTTATTTTCTTCAATCTTCTCAACAACCTTCCTTGGCGGGTACTATTGTCCCCATTTTACAGAGAGGGAAACTAGTGCTTGGAGCGCTCAAGCGAAGGGTCTAGCGTCACAGAGCTAGCGTGACACAACTGAAGCACCAACTGAAACCCACCCACACCAGCCTACACGGACTGACCCCTCCCTATCCTGCTGCGGCCCACAAGACCGTCACCAAGGCCCCGTGCCCCGGGGTGACTGCAGCAACAGTGCAGACGCCAGGCAGGGCAAACACATCAGCCCAACTGCCCTGTGGGTTTACTCTCTGGGAATAGGGAAGCGCAGCTGCGTGATTCCTCAAATCATCCACCCTTTTGAGTCAGGCCTGGGAATAAATGTGGATTGAATGTTTGCTCTCCGCAGTCCTTCAGATCTGCCCCACCACTTTCTCTGGCACCAGAAACATGCTCTGCCTGGAGTGCCCAGATTTGGTTGCACAACACGCCACTCGAGCTATATAAAGAGCCACAAGGCAGCCGCAGGAAAAGAAACTTGAGGTTTTGCAACCAGGACAGTTGAACATTTAATGGTTTCAGCAGCACAGGGCTGGCTATGAATCTTGTCAGCACTCAATACATACCTGGGAGCTTGCCTACTTTATAGAACACTCCTGACCTTGGGGGCGCCTGGGTGGCTCAGTCGTTAAGCGTCTGCCTTCGGCTCAGGTCATGATCCCAGGGTCCTGGGATCGAGCCCCGCATCGGGCTCCCTGCTCAGTGGGAAGCCTGCTTCTCCCTCTCCCACTCCCCCTGCTCGTGTTCCCTCTCTCGCTGTGTCTCTCTCTGTCAAATAAATAAAAAATCTTTAAAAAAAAAAAAAAAGAACACTCCTGACCTTGACAACTAGCCACATCGTTGCTTGTAAAAACCACCTCTGCTCATCCTCGCCATCATTTTCATCCCCACCCATGACACATGAAGCCTTTAGTCAAAGAACCAAAGAAAGTAGAAGCTGTTTTTATCCTAATACGAGGTTTTAAGTTATCCAAACCTTAAGGATCTGACATACTAAGTTTCTTTGTGGTTAAAAAACAAAAAACGATTTTATTTATTTAGAGAGAGAGTGAATGAGCGAGCTGATGGAGAGGGAGAGAGAATCCCAAGCAGACTCCACACTGAGCACGGAGCCCAACATGGGGCTCAATCCCACGACCCTGAGATCATGACCTGAGCCAAAATCAAGAGTTGAACGTTTAAGTGACTAAGCCACCCAGGCGCCCCTGTTAAAATATCTATTTTGAAGAACATATACACTACATACCCCTTAACAGGGAAACGTACCAGGATACTACAGTAATGATTCCTGATGCCAATAAAAAGCACGAATAGGTAGGCCACAGAAGAAAGGACTCTAGAGCATGTTCAGCTAATTCACTGGCTTGATGACGTGTCCTTTCTTAGGTTATTTTTCAATCTGGATTTGTCAGGCACTTTAAGGATATTATTTTACTATAATCTTTTAGAATTTCTTATTTTCAAAGGTTTTCATTAATCATCTAATTCTCTCCTATTTGGATACTTTGACAAATCAGATTTAGCAATTTCTTTAAGGTCAAATCTTCAGGAATATGCTGTCACTTAAGTAACAGTAACCAAAAGCTAAATTAATCCAAATTTAAAGGGTAGTATTAAACAAGAAATAGGGTTCAATTTTTCTAAGTTAAAAGAAATAACTCCAAAAACTTTTTCCACCTGAGTTCTATACTTTGATGAATTATGCACATGACAACAAAACAGGCCAATATAAGAGATTCGTGTTTCAAAACAGAATTTTTCAAATTATACATCATAGTTCATTGACAGGTCATGAAATCAATTTGATAGGTCACAGATAGCATTCTTTTTAAAAAGGAAAGAGAATAGACTAGAGGTTTGCAATATAAAATGTATTCTTTATTGTGGGTTGCTGTAAAATGGTTTAAAAGCCCCTAGAGCATATCTTAGAGTTAACACATCTTCTGCCCAATCCTCTCTACTGTGTATCTCTATAGTTTAGTACACTCAACAAATGTTTCTTGAATACCTTGTATGAGAATTAACATTCCTGCCCCTGACCAGCACCCTGAATTATGTAAGAAAAATCCATTTATGTTCACCATCTTACAGTAAATTTCAACATGGATCAAATGATACGAATATTAGAGTTAATTCCCAAGTAAGCAAAAAATTAAATTAACTAGAAAACACCATTGTTCAAACATAGTGGTTGTTATTTATAATAACCCTTTGGAAACTTGAAACTGAAAACTACTTCCTTAGCTTTTTTTTTTTCCATCCTGTGCATACACTGATAAGTTACTGCAGGGCAAGGAGTGCTTTGGGAGGATATGAGTTAGCACAGAATTTTTCATTCAAGGAAAAAAAATGTTTGTTTTGAGAAGAAATGTCATGTAAAAAATTATACAGATTCAGAAGTTTTAAGCAATGTGTGCTTTCTGAAGCTTAACCGTGTCTCTTTTGGCATAATTTCCTAGTCTATTTAAATACTATGAACGTTAGTCATTATTTAAAAATTTACTTTCAAGAAAAATTCCACCTCAATTACATAGATTCAGTATCACGAACTTTTTAAAAAGAATTTCTTTAGTCTGTAGCTTAGGACAATGCCCAAACTCGTGCATTTGTGGGGGCTGTGCTAAAAAAATTAGCAGTGTTAGTCAGATGGTTGTTAAAACTTTTAAATCACTTTAATGTTTAACATTTTAAATTATTTTGGGTGCCCTTAAGTGCTTTGGTGAACTATCTCACACAGGATAAGCTCTGAATAAATGTTGATTAAGTGGCATGTTTGGGCAGTTAATAAATGAAGTAATCAAGCAATCACAATAAAAAATAGCTAAAACATACTGAGCCTCTGCCATGTGCCTGGAATGCGGTTAAGCCCTTCACATGTGTTATCTCATTTCATCCTCACCAAATGTGGAGGCAGACGTAATGCAGCAATATGCCCATTATACAGATGAAATCATTTTCTCAAGGTCTCACAGCTGGTAACTGGCAGAATGGATCTGGGATTTGAGATGGGAAATGAAATTCAACACTGGCCTCAAATTCCAACAATCATAAGAGAAATCTTTTGAGATGCTTTGCCCTTATGAGCCTTCCCACCTCCCCCCAAGAGCAGAATTCTTTGCCTGCTCCTTTCTGGAGTCTTTATATATATATATATGAGAGAGAGAGAGAGACAATCTCATTCATAGTAGAGGTGAAAGGATGAGTGCATTGTGCAAATATGAGATTTGAGGGGGCCTCTCAAGCTAAGACAGTGATCTGCTCAAAGCAATTTCCCTCCCTCATGCTCACACACCTGACATTTAGGAGTCCTGGATCTGTCAGTCATGTTTCTCTTCTACTGGAAACCTGTAGACCTGCCTCTGCCTTGGGAGGCAGAGTCGGGCTATTCTCTGCAAAGCACCAGCTGCCAGTTGAATCAAGGGTAGGCGAGGTGGACCAGAGACCCACTAGCTGAATTAACTCAGAGCCTCACCCAACAAGGGTAGTAACGGTGACCCAATCTAGCCAAGCAATGCTCCTTTGGGGTTTGACCCAGACAGGATGAGAAGGGAATGAAGAAGAATGTGGATAGAAGCAGAGACAAGAGAGCAACTATGTAATGGGCCATGAGAGAGAGACAAAGAGGTGAAAAAGCCTCTACTATATGGTTTTCCAATCCGTGCATAGTTATATATTTAATTTTTTAAAAAACTGTAAATGATTCCTTTTTCCCTTAAGGTACTAAGTTTCTTCTCCTAACCAGCCCATTTAAACTCTTGCTGTGGATATGAAACACAGAATTAAAACCACAGATACTAATCCATGAGCATTTATTAACAATGATCTCATATTAACTATGTCACCCAGACCTTGTCAAAGTTTGAAAGAGGTCTGTGCTTTTTCCAGTGTGTTCCTGGTACATGTAAAACTGTCAAAACACCTTTAGCCAAGTCGTAGAAAAGTTAAACCTTCCTAGTGGACCTTTAATCCCTCGCTCTTGTCAGTGGATCTCTGTGACCAAATAAACTTCATCCAGAGATCAGATCAAAACTCAGTTCTTGAGGCTCTAGGTGAACGTAAAGCCAAATAATGCTTTTTTCCTGCCATTCTGCTAAATCTTGGAACTATTTTAGGAAGGAGAGGACAAAGCCCAAATGGAAGGAAGGGGACACAGGATGGATGTGTAGGGCGGAGGGCCATCTGGTTCCAGTTCTGTGTGCAGGAGATTCTCAGCAATGTCTGAGCACGAGTGCTGGGAACCCATGAGAAAGACAAGGTTAGGAAGGAAGAATAAACACCTCATAAACATTGGGGGATGAAGGAAGAGGGCAAAATTAGACTATTCACTTCACATTTTTGCCTAGGTTCTAGTTCTCATTACACAAACATTTTTTGCCTTGGGTTCCAGTCTTATGACACTAAACCTCATAACTCAAATCTCATAACATCAACACCACATTTACAGGTTACAAAGGCTTTCACTCACTATGCTTAATTCTTAGAACCACCAAAGTGGAACAACATTGCTATTAACTCCATTTTACAGATAAAACAGAGACCACTGTTATTAATTTTGGACAACACAGGGACAAACTAACTCCAAATCTGGGGATCTCTTCCAATATGATACTCTGGACCCAGGTGGATGAAAAGAGTCCCCCAGGCATCACTTTTGTCTTTGCCTGTCCATGTGAGACCAAGATAGAAGAAAAAAAGGAAGTATCATTTCTCCAGAATATGCAATCTTGATTCAATATAAATGGATGTTTCTGCTACAGCTATTTTATATCCAGGACTTTTTAGGGATTTACCTTCAGACAACTCCATCCCTTCTTAGTGCCCAACTATATATAGCTCTTGTTATTTTGACACAAAAATGAGTATTTCAGTTAGGCAGGCTGATTGAAAAGGGTAACACACTACCTTGGTTGCCCTACTTAAAAGAGAGACTCTTCGTGCTTCCTTGAGGTTAAAGATAACTTGATTTTGCAGTGAAGACTGGGCAGCATACATCCACCACAGGAAGAGTACCTGGCTGTGCCTCAGAACCGGTCTTCCCCGCTCTTCCTAGTCTGTTACTCGCTTATGAGCTCCCTACCCAACCTTACAAATTCTCGATACAAAACAAGTAATTTTACCTTTCACTCATTTTCGTTTCAATCTCCATAAAAGTACATGGAATTTTTACCAAAAGGAATGACAGCCAGCATACATTCATGAATTCATGGTTTATAAGATGTTTGTATACGCCTCACATACTAATAACACCTGGAGATCATTATTATGCCCTTTGTATAAATGCTGATACTCAGAATCAGAAAGTTTGAGTAACTTGTCCAAAAGTTTCACAACTAGTTAGTGGCAGATCTGGAATCAGAATCCAGAATAGTGTGTTCAGTGTCTTCTCGATATTCCATGCTGATTTCTGCATCAACAGGAAATCCGGACAGGGCAATTTACTTAACAGAAAAACAACAAAACCCTATTCATTTATTCATTCACTCATTCATTCATTCAACAAATATTTTCTGAGCTCTTTTCTAGGTACTGAGGCTATGGCATGGAAAAAATAGAATCTTCTATTCCAGTCAAAGATCCAGGTAATTATTAAGACACAAATGAGTGCACGTGTGTGTGTGCATGTGTGTGCGTGTACATGCACCCACATAATACAAGACAGTGATAAATAAATACTAAGGAGAAAAATTAAGCATGGATGGAAGAGGGACAGCTTCTTATTCACGTACACCAGGAGAATATAAGACTGATCATGGTTGATTTGGTTTTGTGGTTTTAACAGCAAAACCACTGCCAACAACCAAAATGTTCATTTTCATGAAAATGGATAAATAATGCATGGCCTATTCATAGAAGGTACTATTATATAATAGCAAAATCGAGTTATCTATATTTGTAAGCTAATACATTAATACTATAATGTATAACATTGTAGTTTATATGTAATTTATATATTAATTATAATATATCATTAGTTATAATTAATATAATTATGTTATAATATGTATTTACATCATATTTATGATAAATTTTCTTAATATATTTTATTAATATAATTATATGTAAATATAACAAATTATATAAATCTATAAGCTATTACATAAATTGCAGGTGATTTATATAGTAATATGTAAGCTATATGTAATTAATATTTAATATTATAATCTAATAATATTAATATTATCATGCTAATACATTAACATTATAATTTTAATAATAAAAACATAATGTTAAGTGGGGAAAACCAGGAGTCTCAAAAGACTACATACAATATGATGTCATTTTTATAAAATCAAAAACAAGCAAAACTGAACAATATACAGTTTAGGGATATATATAGATATATATATATGGTAAAACTATTTTTTTTTCTGGAGGTAAAACTATTTTTAAAAATTAAAAACACATGGAGCACCTGGGTGCCATGGTCAGTTAAGCATCCGACTCTTGGTTTCAGCTCAGGTTGTGATCTCAGGGTCATGAGATGGAGCCCCGGGTCAAACTCCATGTTGAGCATGCAGTCTGCTTGAGATTCTCTCTCCCTCTGCCCCTCTGGCTCGTGCTCTCTCTCTCTTTCTAAAATAAATATATTAATATTTTTTAAAAATTAAAAACATAGGGCGCCTGGGTGGCTCAGTCGTTAAGCGTCTGCCTTCGGCTCAGGTCATGATCCCAGGGTCCTGGGATCGAGCCCCACATTGGGCTCCCTGCTCTGCAGGAAGCCTGCTTCTCCCTCTCCCACTCCCCCTGCTGTGTTCCTGCTCTCGCTATGTCTCTCTCTGTCAAATAAATAAATAAAATCTTTAAAAAATACATAAATAAATAAATAAATAATTAAAATGAAAATGAAAAACACAAAACTCTAAGAGAAAACAGAGTTGAATCAGAGAAAATCATACAGGGCTGTTTCGATGATGTCGAGAATGTTCTAGTACCTAGAATGGGTGGTGGGCTTGTAGGTGTTCATTTATTATTATGCTTCAAAATTTAAACATATGTTACATATATATGATTGCAAATTTATCAAAATTGATATGATAATAAATAATTTTAAAAACTAGTACAGGAAGAATAATGAGAATTGTCATCCTTGATAGCTTCCAATTGTTTATATCAGAAAGTAGCATTTTATGTTTGAGTAGCAGAGGTCCAAGGATATTTGTACAGTATTTTGGAGTTCACAAAGGTCTTTCTCATAAATTGTCTTTTTAAAATCTTGCACAGTAGTTATTATTATTATCCCTACCATACAAGTGAGTAAACCAAGGGAGAGCTAAAGTGATCTATTTAATTTCACATAGTTAGTCAATGGCAGGGGTGTCTAATTATATAAAATCAATCCTCCTATAACCATTGGGAAGCATAGGGCTTTCCTGTTGAACAAGAGACCAAATGAATCATAGAATGTTGGAGCTGGAGGAAGCTTGAAATCAGACTTTTTCATCTTCCTATTTCATAGATGGAAAAACTGAGACCCACATATTAAGGATTTGCCCAGAATCACACAGCTAATTTAAATGAAAGAAAGGATAGTTTACTCACACCTTCTGACTCCAAGTCAGGCTGTTTTTCAATTTGCCAGACTACCTCTTAAGTAAATAGACATCATTATTTTGTAGACCATGAGGTCTTTGAGTGCCAGGATCTCACAGAGATCTCGCAGAACCAACAGTGCTGGGTCCACAATGGGGGTTCAGTTAATGAGTTGCTGGCATATTTTTAAGGAAGGCTTGTGTATGCTTTCCAGATGAGAGGATGGGGAATAGAAAAATACCTGTACAGAAAATTGCTTTAAATTAACAAGACCATTGGTAAGTGGAAACTAGTATTTTTCCCACAAACTTTGCCATTCTTTCCATAAATCCTATGTTTTCTGTTTTGCAAAACAGTAGAGTCATTACTTTGCTTTGGAAAGCACACACACACACACACACACACACACACACACACACCCCAAGACAGGAAGAGCAAGACTTGATCTTGAAAGCTGATGGGGTGACTTGTGTTCTGGATGCCAATAACGACAAAGAAAAAAAAAAAGCTGGGAATAAGGTTTTTCTCAGGGTTTTAAGGATTCTTTCTTTCTCAGGGCAAAACTTTTAAACTGAATTCATAGACACTCCAGGCAACAAGCCTAATACCAATTTGATGGATGTTGAAGTCTATGGCAACATCTTTCTCTTGGTTTGGGTTCTTCTTTTCATAATTATATTACATTATTATTAGAGAGATCCTTGATCTGTTCCCTGTCCTTCAAGCAAGATAGTTGAGAGTGAATCCTAATATCAAATCCAGAACACTTGGTTTGAATTAGTTGTAGGAAGATTCATCCTCAATATAAAGTCATTTGTAAGAAAAATATTCCAAGACACTGTATGTGTAAATTACTAGCATGTGCATTTTCAGTGAATCTTTTTTCTCACTCTTTTTGTCCTGTGAAACAGCAGGAATAAAATATATTGCCAATAGAAATATTTGTATAACTTTATTTTTATTCACTTTGGGATATATCTTAGAGTACAAGTTTTTGAAATGACCTCCAGCAAAAAGAGGCTATGTGTATTATATATGCTAACAATTATTCTATGGTTTGATTTTGCACAAAATAAGATAAGAACCCATTTACTAGAGAGTTGGTGGTATTGGTATTTTTATAAAGAAATAAGTGCCAAGCAATCATATAATATTACTCTAGGTAAGTTTTCTGGTCTAAGGGTTTAAAAAATATTTTTATTTGTATAAAAGTACAAAGTAAGATCAATTTTGTTTCCCTTTCATTAAATAGCAGTAGGCAATTTGTCTGCATTGCATATGAGTGATACTTGTCTTCTTGCTTTTGGCAACATATGAAATTATCTTGAAGACAGCAATGGATAGGAAATGAGACATCTTTTCATATTTGCATCAATATTTTGGATTCTAGAAAGCATTGCTCTTAAAGAGGGCTCCAATCTAATTTTTTACTTTTTAAAAAGCACACCAGGACAGAGTGGAGAACTAAAAAATGGATCCAGTAATTTGAACTCTAAATAGTTTACTCAGATAATTACTCCACCCGTTCACCCAACAAATGTTCCCTGAGCTCCCTGGTGCCAGCCTCGTGTTCAGCCCTGGAGATACAGTAGGTAACGAGAGGGGCAAAGCCCTGCCCTCTGGATAGTAAATGATCCTCTCAGGACCCTCACTCTTCCCAGAGTGAGAACAAGAAAATCATATTCTTTCAAGGACAGAGAGAATGCAAGCAAGAAAGCCTCTGGAAAAAACGTTAACAATAATAATAATAATTCTGTAAGGAGTGCTTGTGCTTTACATTATAAAACCATTTCTGTCATTACATTAGTCAAAAGATGCGCCTGAAAGCTCATCGCTTCTAAGTCAGGAGGCTTCAAGCTGATTATTGAATGATTGTACTACGTACAGTTGCTATTAGTGTCAAGTTCAAGTTTTCAAGGGTAGCCTTATAGAATATTTCCCCATATACAGAATCCTTCTTATTGGGGCAGCTGTTTGTAGGGCAAAGAGTAGGAAGCTGAACCGAGCATCTAACCCACTTTTCGCTAATGATAATATACATATAATTTAAGAAAGACTGTTACAGAGAGCAAGATTGAAGGAACCTATATAACATCAGGTTTCTTTTAATCACTAAACTTTAGTTTATGATAAACTGTAGTTACCCTGATTCAATTCAACCCTGATCTTCCCTACTTCACTTCAAAGAGAAAACACCGGCCTTAACTTTTCCTTATGAAGTCAGTAGATCCTGTTTTATAGCCCCCTCCCCAAAGACTAGAATCAAAGAGGCTGCTGGTCCCATTCTTCAAGGCTGGCTCTGACTGCCCAAACAAAAGCCACATAATACTGTCTGCTGATCCTGGAAAGGTCCTAATCATGCTGTCCTCCACCCTGATAACTAGCCTGTGTCTTTCTGCTTCCACCAGCAGAAATATAAAAATAAAATTTCCATATGACTTGGAGGCCTCATTTAGAAAATGGGATTAATGCTGATTCCTATTGCACCATGCAAGGCTCTCCTAAACATAGTGAGAACTGATGAACTAAGAAAACTCTAAGTGCTTAGAATAAATGATTTTCTAACATGAGGCTTACGCCTCCCCAGTAACTTTTCTTTCAGGGATATTTGATGTGTAATGGCTGAAATATACTAAAGACATATCACTACACTTTAAATGATACTATCAACACTGGGTTTTCCTATATGGCATTAGTGCTAATAAGACAGCGAATATAATTATTACAAAGTATTACACAGATTTAGGAGTGGGAGAAAAAAAAATTTAGCTAACACATGTCTCCTATTGATGTCATTGATATATTACCTGTATACACCTGTCCGAAGGTCAGATGCTGGTGTACAGCAGAGCTGATTCAAAAAAGGACAGGATGACATCAGTTCAAGCCAGACAAATCTATATAAAAAAAAGATTTACAGATCTTCGCTGTTGACTTCTGTTTTAAATAATAATATTAGTAGTAATAATATAATACATTAATAATATTATATTAATTATATTAGCTAACGTTTGTGAGCAGAAAATGTGGAACTCATTCTTTACCACATGAGATCATTTAATCCCAACAGCAGCCCTACTGAGGAAAGTACTATCATTAACTTCCTTTTACATATAAGGAAACTGAGGCACAGATAGATTAATTTGCCCAAAGTTATGCTGCTAGTAAGTAATGGACTCAGGACTCAAACCCAGGCAGTCTACTTTCACCATGCAATAGAACTAACACCCAGAAGAAGAAAAAGTTCTGGTATTTGGCATTTATTATAATGGAGAGAGGCAAGGTAAAACCTAAAGAAAAAAAAGACTTACAGTCCCTGGAACAGGGGGAAAGAAACTAATGCAGCATCTTTCCAACATTCCTTTATAGGAGATTCTTCATAGGAGAAACTCAAACAGTTCCATGATTAAATAGGTTTACGAAATACTGGATTAAGCCCAGTGAAACAGTTTCTCGCTGGAGTGTGTCTCCAAGTCTTAACACGCAGCTGTGCACCCCGAGTCTCTGAGATGGAAAGGTGGAAAGGAGAAGTTATGTGAGTGAGAACACTTGTCTTTTTGGGGAGCATGTCTGAAGAGATGAACTGAAGTTTTCCAACACAAGTTTGAGAAAAACGGATCTAATGAACAAACTAGAGAAGCAGAGTCTGGGCAAGGAGAGCAGAGTCCAGGTGAGGAGAAGGGCAGTGGAGGCCAAGCAGATAGCTTATCTGGAGGGTCAGTGAGCAAGCCTGCTCACAGTCAGTTTGTGGATAAACTAAGTCGCCTCATAATAGGTATTAGTGGAATAGATAACATTACAAAATATAATATACTTTTATCACTGAAAGCTCTACAGGAATCCAGCAAGTCAAGGCATCACTCTTTTGTCAGTTTCTTCTTCCAGAAGGAGGGAGTGTGGCTCCTCCCTTGCTCCCTTGACCATGATGATGGCTGGAGTCCACCAACGGACAGCCTGAGAGGTAGCAGCCTGGCACAGCCCATGCTGGAGGGGACAAAGGGGCCACAGAGGCCGGGCCACTATCCAGTCAGCTAACACAGCTTGCCATTGTGGAGGTTCCGTGGGACCAATATCAGAGGAGGAGAGGAGGCCACGGAGGATACAAATGGCAGCTTTGGTGGCCATTTCTGATGGCTATGAGGCACCAACTGGAATGCCAAAGGGTTCTATAAGTGAATACATACACAGTTACCCTTAGGGCTTCCTGACTAGGTGAAAGGAACTAGCTGAAGACTCCTCAATTATCCAGGTGGAAGCTGAGCCAGAAAAACAGTCACAGTTGCAGCTACCATTCACTGAGCCCTTAGCCTGGTGCTGGGCACTACGTTAATCACTTAATGCTATTCAATCCCCAAACAACCCTATGATGTAGATACTCTTCTTCTCATTTTACAGTTAAAGAAACCAAGGATGGTTCAGTTTGCTTGTACAAGGCAAAGAACTAGGAACCGAGACAAATAGCAGTCGACGTAAGTTTTAAAATGTAGCTCCTGCAAGCCTCCTACACACCTCTTGTGTACGTCTTCCCATGATACTTCATCCATCTCAAGCTGAGCTCTTTTTCCTGGCTCAAGGTCAAAGTAACCTGACTCCAGCCTATCTTTTTATTCTGGATATTATTTGCTGAGACACAAACTACCCCAAAATTTAGTGGCTTAAAACTTATGAGAGGGGCACCTGGGTGGTTAAGCTTTTGACTCCTGATTTCAGCTCAGGTCATGATCTCAGGGTCATGAGATCGAGCCCCATGTCTGGCTCCATGCTCAGCAGGGAGTCTGAGCTCTCTCTCCTTCTGCTGCCCCCAGCATGTACACATGCTCACACTCAGCTCTCGCTCTCTCTCTCTCAAATAAATAAATACATCTTCTTAAAAATTTATGAGATAAAATTGTATCTCTTGATTTTGTGTGTCAGGACTTCAGGCAAGGCTTTGCTGGATGGTTATTTTGTTTCATGAGGCATTTATGGGAGTTGCTCAGCGGTATTCAGCTGACAGCTAAGCTGGTCCAAGGTCACTTGTCTGGTACTTTAGCATCTCAAGGAATGGGCGGCCATCTGTCTGACTGCCACGCTCTCCAGCCTCAGCTGGCCTACTCTTCCCTCACTCACAGTGCTCCAGCCACACAGGCTTTCTTTCTGTTCCTCAAATAGGCCAAGGTTATTCCTCTTTCAGGACTTTGTGGTGCCTATGTCAGGACTGATCTTATCCTCCTGGGCCCTTCTTTGTCTTTCAGAGCTCCACTTAAATGTCCCTGCTTCATAGAAGCATCCTCCTCACCATCCTGTGGAGGTCTTCCCTGGTCACCCCATCTACCTCCCTAATTTATTTTCATGGCATTATTGCCATCACTCTGAAATCATCTATTTTGTTTGTTTGTTTGTTTGTTTGTTTTTCCCTATTTCCTCTAATTAGAATGGAAAGGGGAACAGAGCCCTTGTCTATCCTGCTGATTTCTACATTCTCAGCACTTAGAACCATGCTTGGTACAAAATAAGTCCTTAATAAATATTTGTCAAGTGCAAGTATGAAATACTGAGTTGGGATTCAAAACTAGATCTGACTGACTTCAGAACTAAAACCAAACTGTCCTTGTATGTGTTCCAGGCAGATACGGTCAGCCTAGGCCCCAGGGCAAAGAGACTGCATAAAGCAGGCAGTTTGTGGACATAATTGAGAAGGGCTGCACCAGCGAGCAAGCTAGCTGTGGCCAGACCAAACTACACCGAACAGTCAAAGAAAAGACCCCATTCCAGCAAAGCCCAAACATCTCTTTGTCTGACTTCACCTCAGCCACTCTTGTGTTGACTCTTGGAGATGAGACATCTCCAAGCTGTGGTGCTGTATCAAGGTCCTGTGCAGCTCAGGCCTCGTTTCTGGCTGGGCCCCTCCGACACTCGGCTTTGCGGGGCCCCTCTACCGAGTTTTGCCCTGGCCAGTCAGGAATTGGGCCACGGCCATGTTTGTGCTGAGGCTTTAGGGAAACATGGTTTATAAATGCTTGTTTCCTCTGAGTCACTGCACAGACTTGTCCCTTCAGTACAAACATTCCGTTTGGTTTTATAACTGGGGAAAGAGGGGGTGGGAGCCAAGGCTAACTGCATCAGGTTTGAAAGGAAAGGGGAAGTGAGAAAATTTAAATAGAATTTTCTATATTAGTGAGAGTCACAAAGGAACCCTTATCTGGGTTTCAGAGGCATGCACAAAGTTTCATCGTTATTTATTTATTTGCCTTAGTTAAAAAAAAAAGTTCACAGAGTAATTTTTTCCCTTCAAGCTTCCATAAAAATGCTGGAAATGTGGCAAAAGTTTTACAAAAACAATTTAAGAACAATTAGCACACATATAACCATGTTTTGAAGTTTATATTAAATGCCCTTTACTAAATAAAAAGTTTTGCTTCTAATTTCCTGGCATTGTTGACTATATTATCCTTTAAATAACCACCTATTAACTTTTATCATTACTGTGAGTTTTCTGTGAATTATGCATTCCAGACCAAAAGAATTAATTCTTTATTTTCTGCCTTTTAAATAAATTTTCTACCTCATAACTTAGTGCCAGGCCTCTCATCTATAGAATTTGGCTAATGATAACAACGCTTGCTCATAAATAACTCATAAAGTTATTATGAAACTCAAATATAATTAAATATATATAAATATATAAAAAATATGATTCCTAATTCATTCATTAACCACTTGACTTTGTGTAAATTATCCTCATGATTATTGAGCTCAGACATTTAAGGAGCATGAGTTAGGTGTGGAGTCCAAAGCCTGGCAGGGGGACTTATGAGAGAGTGGTCATAATCCTTCATCTCAAGAGGATTACATGTCAGTACAAAACTAGATATGACCCTCTGAGCCATGGGTTCTTCATCAGTAATATAGAGTGCTGTATGTGAAAATACTGAATTCTGTGCTTGACAGATAATTCAAGTACCACAAATAAATTTTATAGCAGATTCTGTCAGTATCCTGCCTGTGTACTCTCCAAAAAATCTCCAATAAGAACACTGTTTCCAGTTACAATGTGTGTGTGGTGGGGGAGAATGTTCTCCACACCACCAAGCAATTCTCAGATTCCAGCTGGGTGTCCTACAGTCCAACTCAATTCTGACACGATCTTCCCAGAGATAGCATCAGATCCCACAGGTTGAAGGCTCTGTCCTGAAAGACTGTTCCCACCCTTCAACCCCCTGCACTTCGGATGCCAGTCACAATTTCAGGTTGTCAACTGTGCTTTTGATTGGCCAACTATAGATTCAAGGTTCCAACAATCCCTTCCTTGGGTTCAATTATTTGCTAGAGCCACTCACAGAATTCAGAGCAACATTTTACTTACTACATCATTGGCTCATATAAAAGGATATAACTCAGGAACAGCCCTCCAAACCTCATCCTTTTGGGTTTTTATGGAGGTTTCATTACACAGTCATGATGAATTAAATCATTGGCCATTGGTGATTGATTCAACCTCCAGCCTCTCCCCCATTCCCAGAGAAGGTTAGAGGGTGGGACTAAAAATTCTAATTCTCTAATCATGAGGTTGGATCCACTGGTGACCAGTCCCCATACTTTGGTTACCTAGGTGCAGTCCAAAAGTCACCTCATTGACATAACAAAAGACACCTTTATCACTCTCAGTACTTAGGAAATTCCTATGGAATTAGGAATTCCAATTTCCAATGGAAACAAGAAAAAAGACCAAATACGTATTTCTTATTATAAATTATAATAACACTGCTACTTAGGGATCTGTAGGTTTTTCCAGAAGGCTGCACTTATCGCCACACACAATACCTCCCCACCCTGCGCACAGCGGGCTGGAAGTACACCCCCACTCCTAGCAGCCTTCAAGCAATGAATAACGGGAATGAATGCATAAATACCTCCAGCTCCCTCAACCCTCAGGTGGGATCATTCTGAGGCATGTGTTTTATACTTTTCCTAGAGTTTTCCCATGAGAATAAGCTTCAGTCACCCCCTTTGGTAGCTGGCTTAATAACACACCGTTCTTCACTGCCTTCCCTTTCCTGTACCACTTCCTCTTTCCCCTGTTGGTGTTTCATGGGACTGTCTCCATAATACAGCATTTGCACTTGAATCCTTGTCTTAGTAATTAGTTCTGGAAAAAAAGCCCACACGGAGAGTTGTCCTCTGTACAAAGTTATGGTTGAATGCCCAGACAAGCCAGTGGCTTTGCACAAAATTCAAATTCCACTTCTTGACCACATCTTGCTATCTTATTAATCTTGGTTATTGTTATTCCCTTATAAATATCTAGAAATATAGTAAGCAAATTTATATTTAAGTTCTCTAAGATACACAGCATCATTTAGTCTGTACAAACAGCCCCAAAAGATAGAGACTGGAAGAGAAGTGCAATGACTTGCCAAAAGTTATAGGGTCAGTGAGTAAGAGAACTGGACCTCAAGCCAAAGTCTTGTAACAACAGATCCGTTTCTCGCTAACCCCAGTCTGCAGGGTGAGACAACGTAGTTGAGAGCAGACCTCTCTCCATTCCTGGAGAAGGAACTCTAAGTATGTGTTCTCCTGTTAAGGTCAGGAGTACCATCTTTGTACATAAATGTGAACTTTTCAAGTATAAACGTGAACTTTTCAAATGTGTCCTTTTTATATGAGAGAATGGTCATCACTTAATACCTCTGCAAAGGACTTTAAATGGCAGTGTGTTCTGAGCAAAGACGCTAAGTGAACACAGAGTAAATATACTAATCTGATCTTAATTGTTCTGTAACACTGTAGGCTATGAAGATCTAAAGTACCTTCATAGGTGAACTTAAGGGCCTTAAGTCAGAGGCATTGAAGGATGTGGAAGGTGGATGAACTTGACGGCAGTAGGATATCAGGAAGCACAGCACGGCTCCTGATTGCTCTGGCATTCTCCTGTCTTGCTAAGGAAAGCTTTAGTTTCTCTTCCATGGAGTGAAGCTCATATTATCAACTCATATTTCTTGTTATATGAAAAGATTTGAGAGACAAATGCATGTTCTTCATTCTTAGTACTATTAAGTACCTACTTCACTGCAATCATAATTGCCGTGAGCTTGGCTGAAAGGTATACAAGGACCTCAGTCACACAGGTCAATGAGAAAAGTGGGAAACTGACACAAGGACTGAGGCAACCAGTCCCTGAGCCTCGGACTTTGCTGTCTAAATGCCAGTGTTCAAAACTACAAGGTCCTCCAGAATCAAAGCAGTGGATGGATCCAGTGTCAGGGGAGTACAGGAAGAGGTCGTATTACACTCAACCGGGTAGGAGCAAAACAGCTCTATCAATTCAGAATTCCATTCAGAAGTTGGGTGACATGGAAAACAGAGTCCAGCCTGGCCATGGGCTCCACATTTTGTCAAATTCCACCAGCCTTCAGGAAGGGGATGCAGCCTCAGTGGGAAAATGGGACTGTTGAGTAGGAAACCAAAGCATATGCCTGAGTGTTCAGATGGGAACTGTGTAGGAGGCCTTCAGGGAAGACTACAGCTAAATGGGCCAGTGCCCAGAGCTCCCTCAGGCATGTCATTTGGGGGTTAATGTAGCACCATAAATTCTAGACTCTGAGACCTGGTTGAGATGGGATATAAGAAAGTGGGGTAGGAAGCCTCCTAATATACTCTTTACCTGGGCCTGGACTCTTTCAGGAACCTCCACAGTGATGAGCTTCTTCACTGATTACAGGGACTAAGAGAGGGGAAGCAAAGGGCTCTATGAGGACAAGAGAGGGATGTGTGCTTGGCCCCTGCCCTCAAGGAGCTAACAATCCTGTTAGGGGACCAAGCCGTGCACCATGAAAGAGTCATGAGCACTATCAAAGAACTTTATAAGTGAAGAACAAACTATAAAACCCAATGGCCAGTGATGGATTGATTAGTTTGGGCCACAGTAACAAAAGGTAGTTTTGAGGAGAAAATAGCCCATGAGACTGAGTAGCCTCAGAGCAGTAGCTACACAGTAAATGACAGCTACACTAAATTTCCTTATTTGCAAGGCGTATTGACATGTAGACCTTTGGAAGAGAAACTGATTTGGCTCACCAATGCTTCCTATAAATAGGAAGAGCCACAGTAGCTCCCACCCACAGTTTCCTAAGGATTCTGAAACAGGCACATATGGTATGCAGAGTGTTATACTCTACCATCTCCTCTCCTGAGACCTGAGGAGAACAGCAATAGGATGTGGGCTCTGAAGCTTTCTAGACTTGGCCTCAGACCACTATTTGGGGGTGTTTTGTTGTTTGCCCAGGAAAAACTCACAAGATGTACTCTGGAACAGCTCTCTGAGGAGGGAAGTGGCAAGAATACTGTTGCCCTCACCTATGAGAAGACATGGTACTTGACATCTACCAACAGTGTCTCCCTGGGTTACTGTGGAGACCCAGAGCCCATACACTTTGAGCTCCCCTAACCTTTCTCATATGAACACAATGCAAAGGTGACTTTCCATTATCATCTGAGCCATTCCAAGACCTCAGAGAGAGCATAAGGAAACGGAAACTCTAGGGGAAAGTGGAAATGACAGAAGCTCTAAAGTTGCAGAGACCAGGAATCAAATTTCTGCTCAGCTCGGTGCCCTAAGGTCAATTACATAATGTCTCTATAAAATGAGAAAATTATTTACATCTCAAGTTAGTTAGGAGAATTGAGATAATTCAGGTAGACATTATTAAGCAGCTCTTATGTTCCAGATATTTAATTAGATACTGAGGATACAAGGATGAATTCATTCATTCATTCATTCACTCACTCATTCATTCAGAAAATGTTTACTGAGTGCCTAATATTAGCCTAATGAATAAAACAAAACTCCTGCTTATGTTCTTTTGAAGGATATAGGCAAAAAAACACCCTTAAGCCCATAAATATGCACTATGTGTTTATAGCACAATTAATCCGTGCTATAAACAAAGACAGAGCAGGATAAGGGGGCAGAGACTGAGGGGAGAGGTGTAGGCCTGATCTAATTGGAGTGGCTCGGGAAGACCTCTCTGAGGAGGGGACATGTAAGTAGAAGCTGAATGAGGTAAAGGAGCAAACCAAGGAGCTATCTTGTGAAAGAGCATTCCAGCACAGAGAAGAGGAGATGTGAGCCTGATGGTGAGAGCATGCTTGGCATGTTCAAGTAAAAGCTTGGCTGCCCCTGTGGTTGAAGCAAAGTGGGCAAGGGTGAGTGTGGCAGGGCCAGACTGGGTCTTGGAAATGCTGGGAAGAAGTTGAGTGTTGTAAGAAGCTGCCAGAGGATTTTGACCAGGGGAGTGACTAGATAGGGATTTATATTGCCAAGGGATCACCATGAAGTTGCAGGGAGAACAGGCTGGAAGAGGACAGATGAGAAGAGAAGTAGGAAAAGCTGGGACAGATTAGGAGAGGGGATAATGAGTAGGACTGGGAGGTAGTGACAGACATGCTGAGAAATGATTGGGTCTGAGAGAGATTTTGAAGATAAAATTAGTAGAATTTACTGATACGTTGGATGTGAGTATGAGAGGACTTCAGAAAAGTTAGGAAGGACTCCAAGGTTTTTGGTCTGAGCAACCAGATAAGTATTTGCACAATTCACTGTGACTGGTAAGGGCAAAGAAACTAACAGGTCTGTTTTGTACAAGTTGGGCTTAAAACACCAAACAGAAATGTCCAGTAGGCATCCGGGTAGGAGCACATGGACTTGTGGGAAGAGATCAAGGCTGGTGATATAAATGTGGGAGCCTTCAGGATAGAGGTGACATTTAAAGTCATAACAGAATGAGATCATCCATGAGTCAATACACATGAAGAGAAGAAGGGCAAAAAACAAGCTCTATAGAACTCCACCGTTTGGAATTTAGGAGAAGAGAAGGAAGAGACAAAGGTAAATAAGTCTCACCCTCAAGGAGCTCACCAGTATGTAAAGTAACTAGCACCATATCTGGGATGTACCAGATGATCAATGAGCATTGCTTTTTCTTTCTTCACCCTTGGTAGAATCACTGGACTTTAAGGAGACGCAGGTGAACATGTGAATTAAAATGGTGGCAACATCTATTTCTCACCATGCATATCTGGGCATTGGGGGAAGGAAGCCTCTGTACATTGTTAATTACCCCACTCCTTGTTGTCTTTTTTTTTTTTTTTTTTAAGATTTCATTTATTTATTTGACAGAGAGAGACACAGCGAGAGAGGGAACACAAGCAGGGGGAGTGGGAGAGGGAGAAGCAGGCTTCCCGCGGAGCAGGGAGCCCAACACGGGGCTCGATCCCAGTACCCAGGGATCATGACCTGAGCCAAAGGCAGACACTTAACGACTGAGCCACGCAGGCGTCCCACACTCCTTGTCTTCGGACAGCCCTGAGCACCCCAGCAGTTGATAGCTGCAGACTCTACATGACTGTCCCTCTGCAGCATCTGTTCACGGAAGGGCAGAACAAGAGGAAGTAAAAATGGGAAGTAGATTGAAGGTCAAAATGTATGTTGACCTGTTCATAGAAGATATCACATTTTAATATATGCTTCTTCTTAATGAGCTACAGAAGTATGTAGATAACAAGGGACATATTCTATATCCTTCTTGTGTTTGCTCCCTGGGGACCCACTGGTATGGGGAAACAAAAAGTTAAAGTGGAAGATAAAACAGAGCATTAGTTTTTTTTTGGTTTTTTTTTTAAGATTTTATTTATTTATTTGAGAGAGAGAGAATGAGAGACAGAGAGCATGAGAGGGAGGAGGGTCAGAGGGAGAAGCAGACTCCCCGCCGAGCAGGGAGCCCGATGCAGGACTCGATCCCGGGACTCCAGGATCATGACCTGAGCCGAAGGCAGTCGCTTAACCGACTAAGCCACCCAGGCGCCCCAGAGCATTCGCTTTGAAGCCACAAAGACTCGAGCTGGCAAGCTTCTCGAGGTCTCAAAACCTCACTTTGTTCTCTACAAAATTGGGCTCATAATAATAATACCTGCTTTGCAAAGCATTTAGGAGGTTAAATGAGACAGTGTATATAAAAACGCATCATGAAATACAAAATGTCATATATATCTTTGTTGATAATTGCTCTAGCTATTACGCTTTTAAGGCATGATGCAGTGGTCTTAAAATATGTCCAGAAATTCTTTAACACTCTTCCTTTAAAAGGTGGAATCTAATCCTCCACCCCTTGAATGCAAGCCAGGCTTGGTGAATCACTTCTAATAAATCAAATACAATGGAAGTCATGCTGTGCAAATTCTGAGTCGACTACAAAAAGGAAGGCTTTTGCCTGTTGCCTCTCTCTTGGATTTCACGATCCAGGAGAAACCTGCCACCGTGTTACGAGGATACTCAAGCAGCCCTAAGGAGAGAACAAAGGCCTCACACCAACAACCAGTACCTTGGAAGTGGGCACGCCAGCCCCAGTTGGTGTTCAGATGACCGTGAACCCAGACAACACTTTGACTGAGACGCGGGAGACTATGAGCCAGACACAATCACCTCTGAGCTCTGACTGATGGAATTGTGAGAAATAATAAATGTGTTTTGAGTCACTAGGTTTTGGGGTAATGTGTTACACAGTAATAGATAACTAAATGCATACGATCACATTAGCCCAAAATCCCGTTAAGGAATGGAAGGTAAAATTTTTCACTGCTGGTTTGAATGTATGGGTAGCTCAGGTGAAGGAGAGCGGAAAGAAAGCTGAATGAGGACAGAAGCAGTGTGAACTACGGCCCCCGATCATTCATGGGGGGCTGCATCAGAGCCCTAACCTCACACACTTTAGTCTCTGCTGTCTTCATCCCTAAAGTAAAGAATATTTTCTGGGAAGCCTCTAGCTCTCTGATTTCTCATTCTCTGAAGGCTAACTTGACTCCTGGGGTTACAGTGAGTTGTTTCCTGATCTGAACATCACGTGTACATTTGAAACTTTCTGCCTTGGGGGCCTCACTAGTGCTTACTTGTCCTGGGGCCAAACAGTCTCATAATCTCTTGATGTATTGGCCAAAGCCTACCTCCTCCAACCAGCTTACAGATACTTGAAATTCCACAATTAAGAATTGATTCCTTGCTTTGTCTAATATTAAAATGTACATTCCAGCAAAATCCCCTGTATTAATTTTCTATTGCTACCATAAGAAATTACCACAAAGTTGAAGGCTTAAAACCACACAACTCTATTATCTTACAGTTCTTGAGTTCTGAAGTCCAAAATTAGTCTCAGTGTGTTAAAATCAAGGTGTCAGCCAACCTGTGTTCCTTCCGGAGGCTCTAGGGGAGAATTTGTCTTCTTGTCTTTTGCAGCTTCTGGAAGATCCCTGCAATCCTTGGCTCCTGGCTCCACATTACCCCAACTTTTGCTTCTGTCATCATATCTCCTTCTCTGATTCTGGACCTCCTCCTTCCCTCTTATGAGGACCCTTGTGATTATATTGGACACACGGATAACCCAGGGTAATCTCCCCATCTCAAGATCCTTAACACCACATCTGTAAAGTCTCTTTTGCCCATGTAAGATAATATGTTCTGGGGATTAGGATGTAAACATCTTTGCCAGGGGGGCGGGGGGTAGCTCACAATTCAGCCTACTCTACTTACAAACTTGGACTTTGAAGTTATTTCTTAGTCAATCTCAATTATGCAAGCTTTAGCAGAGAACTTTAAATTAGTCAAAAAAAATCCTTTAAGGCACCAAAATAAAGTCCACACAATTTATTCATAAGAGAATTCCCTCAGGCTTTCCTCAATTAAGTTTGATGAATAAAGATAAAGCATTTACTATATATAATATTACTAGTGCTCTAAGGAATATCAAGAAGTCTAAAAATTAGTTCCTGCCTTTTAAAAGACTCCCTATCTAAGAAGTATAAGACAAGTACATAAATAAGGGTAGTACGAAGCAAAATGTGATCAAGCTTTCTCAACCATACAACTCTCAGTAGGAAGGAGACACAAGGAAGACTGCTATCAGATGAAAATGTTAAGAAAAATGTCAGGGGAAATGAGAGGAAGGAAACAAAGACAACTTTAACTATTCAAGCCCAGGTAACTAAGTAAAATGAAGGAGTTGCCATCAACATAATCATGGAAGTCAGAATGGCCATGAGGGGGTGGGGGTGGGGGTCTCAGGAATGTAATGGGTGCAGTTTGAGACTTATTCTAGAATATCTAGGTCAGGATACCAGCAGATAATTGGAAATGAGATATGCATTCAGAGTCCAAAACAGAAGTTCAAGCTGGAGATAGAAATGAGAAAGTCATTTCTATAGAGAAGTAGGTGAAATCACTAAAAGTATGATTTAAGGGCCAAAGAAAGAACTTCTAAAAGACAGGAAGATAGAGAGGAACAAGCAAAGGAAAGAAAATAGGCAGAGAACCAGGGAAATTAGCACAATGAATATCACAAAAGCTAAGGAGGAGTTTCACAAGAGAAGAGGAGGTCGGCGCTATGATCAATTTTCAGGCACCAGTGTGAATGCAGAGTTGGAAGAAAAGCTCACCATTATAGAATATTTCCATTCAGAGGCAAGAGATGAAATAACCTTAAGACCATATATAATAACAGAATACTGCAAAATAATTAAGAAGTTAGGAGTTTTGACAGTTTATGAACTTTTCTTTAATATAATGCATTTAGTTGTAAATTTATATGCTTTAATTTTTAATAATTATATATATATTTTAACAAGCTCAGATAATTCCTGAAACAAATGATTGGCAATTGCAAGCCAGAAAGGGCCTGCTATAGCATATCAGTGATGGAACTTAACAATTCCCAAATCCATTCAATCATTCATTCATTCATTCATTCACATTGATTCCATCTCTGCACTTTGCTGGGCACTGAGCCGGTTAGTGAGACGACAAATATAAATAAGAGACAGCCTTTCCACTGGAGAACCTCAGGTTAATATGGGATACATACTTGCAAACAAACACTACAAATAAGCATAAGAAGTGCTATGATAAAAGTATGTATAGGTCTGACATGAGCACAAAAGAGGGAATAATCAGTCCAGCTCCATTAAAAATAAAAAGCCATACTCTTTAGCATAAATTATAAAGACCTCTATGAGCTGGTCTCTCCTTATCTCAGCTCCCATAAGTAAAATACGATGTCAGCTGAGAGTAAAATACGATGATGAGGGGCACTGGCTATGCAGTCAGGAGGATCTGCATTCAAATACACATTCTACTGCTTATCAGTAATCAGTGAGTAAGTAATCTTTCCTCAGCAAAGTGGGGCTAATAATACCTACCTCACAGGTTGTTGTGAAGATTGATGGAGAGGACGTCTAGAAAACATTTAGCAAGTACTTGATACCTAGCTTGCAATAAATTGTAGCAGGTGTTTTGATTTTATCGGTCCCCCACTATGTTCAAATGAAAATGAACTGCTTGTAGTTTTCTGAGCACAACATGCTTCTCTGGGATCTATGCCTTTGCCTGGTGAATTCCTGCTCTCTGTTCAAAATTTAATGCAAACATCTGGTCTCCTCTGCCAAGAGTTAGTCATTCTCTCCTCTGTGTCACCAGTACACCAAGTAAATACCTCACTGTGGCACCAATCACAGGATAAATCTGAACAGGCTAGGAACCATGTGTTATTCCTCTGGGTCTCCTGATGCCTGACAGAAAGTATACACAAGGTAAATGCTTAATTAGTGAGCATAGTCAATAGGAAAAGATAACAATGTAAGTGAAGAAGGAAAGATTTAAGATTCTAGAGACTTCACGTTTTTTTAAATGCTCTCTCCATTTGATCAGTAGTTCTAACTCTAGGAATTAATTATGAAATAATCTTAATGAGAGAAAATATGTAAATATAAAAGTTTTTTTGCAGTGTTACCTACAATATCACAAACCATAATAGAGAAAACAAGCTAAATATCTAATAGCAGAATCATGACTAACATTGAAAATATTTGGGGTGCTGGGGTGACACAAAAAGCTGACTTTTGGTTTCTGCTCAAGTTGTGATCTCAGGGTTGTGAGATTGAGCTCTGCATCGCGGTCTGCACTCAGCACAGAGTTTGCTTAAGATTTTGTCTCCCTCTGCCCCCCCCCCACACACACTCTCTCTCTCTCTCAAAAAATTAATCTTTAAAAAAAATTGAAAATATTTATGATATAATGACTTGACAAAATATTCCACATCATTAAATCTGATGGCTGTAAAAAGTATACAATGACAAGGGAATATGCCAATGATATAAACATAAGTGTACGAAGAAGAATGCGAAATTAAAAGTATGATCTAAATGCACACAAACCCACGTGCATTTGTGCATACACACAAAGAAAAAACGACTGGAGAGAAATAAACCAAACTGCCAAACAGAGCTTGTGTTAGAGAACAGGATCGTAGGTGGTTAGCGATTTATTTCCTTTACTGAGGAAAGGACTATTTCAAAATTCATCTTCCACATTTCTATAAATAATGTATTACTTTTACAAAGTTTTAAAATTATAATGTGCAGGGCACCTGGGTGGCTCAGTCAGTTGAGTGTCTGACTCCTGGTTTTGGCTCAGGTCATGATTTCAGGGTCCTGGGATCAAGCCCCAAGTCGGACTCTGTGCTCAGCGGGGAATCTGCTTGAAGATTCTCTCCCTCTCCCTCTGTCCCTCCCCGCCTCACCTCTCACTCTCGCTCTCACTCTCTCTCTAAAGTAAATAAATAAATATTTTTAAAAATTATAATGTGTTATCCAACGTGTTTTCCTGAATTTCTCTGGGAATATTTAGCAGCCTAAGGGCAGGATGGGAAGAACCTGATCACTGAACTTCCTTGGAAGTGAAGAGATGTGGGGATCCTAAGGAAAGCATCATAGGCTTGGCCCACAGTGAGATCCAGTCTGAGTAAGGAAGGATATAAAAACCAGAGTAGGGTTGTGGTCTCAGAAAATGTGGTGAGAGAAGAAAATTTTATAGTTTTCTATCTGAGAAATAAAGTCATTCTGAAAGTGAAGCTAACATGAAAGGATGGACTGTTTGGTCTTACTTGAAGACACTATACTAATAGGCTAATCATCTGGTTTCCCAGCCCACAAGAGGTTAGAAGCAGTTAGGTAAAGGAGGAATAGTAAACCAAGTTGGATGGCTCAAACTGCTGGATACGGCTTCTCCAGCAATGAGAAATAGGAGCTGTGTCTGGAGAGGTGGGAGGTACAAAGACCCAGAATGCATTGCAAACAAATGAGGACCTTAAGAAGGGGCAAATGATGTACACTCATGAATGAGCATGAAAGACATCACTGTATCACAATGTGGTACAGCAACTTGCACTTGAGACGATGATTCCCACACTACAAACATGAGCTCAATGTCTTCCTTTAAAAATTGTCAAAATCGATGAGAAAATGTATTTGAAGGCACTATGTAAGGTGTAAAATGCTGCACAATTAGTCAATTATTTGTAATGCCCTCAGCATATGAAGACAGGGATACACATAATGCATTTTTAAATGCTTCTATCTGAGGCAATTCATTTTTTTAATTGGCACTTAAAACATAATTTTCATTTATCTGGAAATTTTATTTATGTACGTATTCTATTTATGCCTCATTTTCTAATATTTCTGATTTAAAAAGTCATTATTGTCCCACCAAGATGATTTCTCATAACTTAGAACAAATGAGTTATTCAGATTCTTTCCAGAGCAAATTTGGCGGGGGGGGGGTGTGGAGAGAACATAATAGCTCAGGGCATCTGGGGGAGGGGATGCACGGATGGGGAAAGAAGGAGGAGAAAAAGGCAGTAGGACTGTCTGAAACAAACTTTCCTTACCCCCCACTTTTGCTAAGTGTTGGGTAGTGACTGGCTGCCAGGCTGCATGCCAAATTCCAAAGGACAAGTAAACAAACAGTTAATGCAAGTTATTCTGCAAATTTGCACATGCCCACCCACACAAGCACTAAATTAAACTTTCCCCAACTGAAGTCAAGCTGCAGGCAAATAAGAATTGATTAGGTATCTTTACTGTGACTCTGGCTATGGGGAACATTTTGGTTGTCAAGCCAGCATATAGTTAATTTGACCCCTTTTGCTTAAGTCAGATCCTTCCTGAATAGGCAACTTTACTTGTTGTCCTTGAGGAGAAGCCACAGACAGTGGTGTGGTCAGATTTATGCTTATAGAAAAAACAAACCCAAATTCCCTGAAATGTCTTAACTTTGACCAGCTCAAACTGGATTTTATTGCTGTTTGATTTCCAGAGGGCCATGAGCCTGGCTGCCCAGGGGAATAGACAGTGCTCAGAATGAATATTGAAATACTGAATCCTTATTTGCTCTGGGGGACTGCCAGAGCTGCCTGCTGCCTGGGTTTTAGGGGAGCCAAATAAAGGGTTCCTATTTTAAAGACCCAGAGTAAAAGAATTCTCTGTAATCCTTTCCAGAAAGAACAAAATGAAGCCACTGCAAACAGTGATGAATCAAAATAATATGTGTATGATGAGAAAGAGCATTTTTTTATTGTGGCCAAAAAGTTGGTGGTAAGGCCTAGGACCAACCATTCTAAGTGGCTCCTTCACCTGCCCTGCCCAACACTTGTGTGCAGATGAAATTCGTGAAAAATTAATGCCAAGGGCAGATTTGAACAGGGGCACGGAGTACATCAGTGGTTCTACCAACAACCTCCAACTTCCGGTCTGAGCAGCTTGAACGGGGGGGCGAAGGCGGTAGCTGACTGCAGATGCGTAAGGCGTACGCCTGCTGTAAAGCTCACAGCATCTTAGCTGGTGCCCTCTGAACGTCTAATTTATCATAGGCAGAGGCAGTTAGGCAACGGAGCAGTAGGATGGGCTAAGGCTTCCCCAGGCACTTTTCTGAAGACCGGCAGTTCCAAAGGTCATCCTGCTAACACGGGAAGTAATTTCACAGGCCGGTGATGATTCTGCCTTGGGTAATGATAGACAGAGTTGAGACCAATCATGATATTTGGGATCCCCCACTATGTAGTGAAGAAGGAGAAGAATTCTCTTGAATTCTGATTACTCTGGAGGAGAAATGCAAAGAAAACTAATGTTTCCCTTGGAGGTAATGTGCTCATTTGAGGCAAATGGCCCTTACCTGAGGCAGGTCCCCAACTCCTATTAGGAGTAAATATCCTATTTTCCTTTTCAGGGAGTAGCATTTTATTTAATTACAAAAACACCATAAAACATTAAAAAAAAAAAAGTAAGGCTCCCTTGCTCAAACCCCTGCTCTTAAACACTGCAATGCACAGGGAAGTGGGCCCCTGTATGGGTGGGACCAGATTGGAATGCTGGATCGGAGTGCAGCATTCACCATGGATAAAGGATGGGACCCCTGATTTGAGTGAAAGCCAACTCTGGAGTTTCCGGTAACCATGGTAACCAGATCAGAAACACACATTAATGATAAGCAAAAACAACTGGCAGCCTGCCTAGGCATCACTTAGAAGCATTAGCTTCCCAAGGTGAGTGTTGCAAATAAAGAGCGTGCAGAATGATGGTTCTGGAACAGGCTCACAGTTCGGCGGCACTCCTTTGTTCTCGCTGAGAAAAGCACTTCTCAGGCTGCCACAGTGCTGGGGGTCTCACCAGCACTTGCAGATACAGAAGCAGAGCCCACTCCTGGACCGATGTCTGGGATTCTGTGCCTCTTTCTTATCAAGTGTGTTCCAATTATGGATGTATAGTTCCCTCATATGGCCTTACTGATCCAGCTGTACAAGTCCACTGAGATGTTATATTCCCACCATAAGTAACATCAGGGTAGGCCTGACCCCTCTAAGGACAGGGCATTGGCTTCCCATGGAATACATCGGGTTTCAGGACCTGCATATGGGATAGAGTTGAAGCAGTAAACCATAGGATTGGAGGAGTTGTGTCTGTCATGACCTTCTAGACAGGCTGAGGGTATATAGTCAAATTCAAACATTTGAGCCATATTCCTGGTGTCACTACTGCTCTTCTTACCTGGATGACCCCCAAGAAGATCCTGTCAATAATTCCATTTGCCCAAATTTGTTTCTCTACAAACAAATTTGTTTGTCTCTTTTTAAGAAAACTGTACTCCAATGGATAGGAGAAGAAAGATTAGAAGTAACTTTGGAAGTGATAAGTGAATTTGTATCTTCTCCTTAATACTTATTTTTATATTACACATTTTTAATGAAGATATCCACTCTTTATTTCTCACAGGTGAATTCATGAGATAATGTATTGAAAAGAGTATTTGCAAACTTCAAAAGACTATGCCAGTTAAGCTATTTTTATAAGAATAAAAATGTAGCCGGCTTCAGTTGCCTGTGTTCCATGTCTTTTAATTTAAGGAATTTGTAAACTTGGATTCATACCCTGGATCCAGCTCCTAAGTCCAGCTGTCATGAATGTCACAGATGAGTCAGGGTGTTTGGTGGGACCATCCTCCCATCCCCAGGATCTCCTCTTCATGGCGGGGCTACCCATCATACCAATTATGCTCTCGAGCATAGGACAAATCTAAACCAAGTTCGTTCGGGTGTTTCTGGGGGTTACACATTTTTGGCTTTGCAATCATATGGTACTTCATTATCTTCTATGAGCATTGCTTTTGTAGCCAGCATTGCTGTGGGAAATACAGAGTGCCCTGGCTGAAAGTGAGTCCTGGAGTGTTTTCAGTACTAAAAGGGCAACTGATGCTTTCCAAACTTTGCAATACCAGACAAGAAATACAATTTTTCAAAACAAGGATCATAATAATAGCAAACACTTCTTTAGCACTATATATATGTGCCAGGTACCACTCTAAATTATTTCTAGCTATACAAATTTATAATTCATACTACAACACTATGAGGTAGGTATTTTTTATTAAACCCATTTTATGTATGAGGCTGGGGCACAGAGAAATAAAGTCCTTGCCCAAGGTCATAGAGCTATGCAGTAGTAGTGCTAGCATCTGAATCCAAATAGTAAGGTTTCAGACTCTTAATTACGAGGCTCTTTATTCATAGAAAGGGAGCATGGAAAAACAAAAGACAAATTCCAAAATCTCATTATAGCAAGTAATTTCAACAATCAAGACTCTTTCAAGATGCAGTTTTGTCACCTAAGTCTTTTCTCCTACTGTCTTTCTGGTTATGACCAGCAATCAAATAGACAAAAGGAAAAAAAATCCTTCCTCTTTCCCTTTCTTCTTTCCTTCCGTCCCAAATTTATTTACTGAATCCTAATATTTACTAGGAATTGACTTCAGAGTGGAAAATGAGCATAAATAATGTCCAAAAATAGATCACAACCTACAGGTGGCAACATGTAAGTAGTAGGTCAAAGTTTTAGAGTAGAAATATAAAGAAAATTGCCTTTTGCAGGAACACTGGGGAAGAACAGTTAATTCCGCCTAAGGTTCCAGAAAGATAGAAAGAGAAAGAAAGGAAAAAAAGGATTTGGGAAAAGTCCAGCAGTAGATATTAACCCCAATAATTGAAAATTCTTTCAATTCAGTAGTTACTTATACAGAATCTACTATGAATCTAGCATTATATTAGGAGCCAAAAGAATATTAAAGATAATATGACTAGGTCCTTACCTCAAGACGTATACAATCTTACTGAGGGGTAAAAGTTATACCCATAAAATTATTAGAAGTCCATGATAAAGTGCCAAATGCATCACGCAGACAAGGAATGCAATAGAAGGCAAAAGAAGGGAGCTATAAAGATAGTCAGCCACAAAGAATTTCATGAAGATAGGAACACATCATATGTATTTTGTGTCCTAGCCTTACCATGGCTCCAACTTATTTACCTACCTTTCTTTTCTCTTAGCTGGAATTTCTCCTTTTTTTCTTATTTTGTTACATTTATTTTTACAAGCCAATTTAAATCTTTTTTTTAAATAAAAAGGTAAGGAAAGGGAGGGAAGAAAAGAGGGAGGGAAGAAGGACGAGTATCTCCATTAACCCTTGGACCTTATTATGCTCTAAGCTATGCAGTCCAATAGCATATTATTACGTAGACCCTACATAACACTCAGCTCTACCATTCATAGACATGTGACCTTGGACAAGTTGTTTCTTGAAAAAACCTTGAAAAGAAAAGTCTGAAACTAATTTCTATACTGAGATTTTGAAAGGTTTTGTGTATTTTGCTTTTCTATGTCCCCTATTTCATAAACCACGTACTGAGGCCTCAGGTTCCTCATCTATAAAATGGAAATAATAAGAAAACTTTCTTCAATAGGTGTATTGGGAGGATAAAATGAGTTAATTACATTAAAATGCTCAGGGAAGCCTCTACACATAATTACTATTCATTAGTCATTCAACAGCTATTTCCTGAACATTCACTATATTCCAAGAATTGATCTAAATCCTGGAAATACATAAACAATTTACAATCCCTGTGTTCAAATATTTCACAATCTAGTGGGAAAAACACTAAACAAATCATTTTAATATAGCTTGGTATTTGCTAAATTAGCAGTATGCACAAGCATATCTTCATGGTATACTTTCCTAGCATAGCATATGAATGCATTCACTTTTTACTAGCCATATCAAACTACTGGCTAAAATTGAGCTTGTGGTCAACTAAAACTTCCAGATTTTGTCCTAGGAACTACTGCTTATTCAAGTCTTCTCCTTCCTAAAACATGCAAGCAAATTTCTATGTGGGTTTTTTTTTCTGTATAACATTTCATCTGCTTTAAGCACATCATTCCAGCTTTTTAGGATGGCATTAAATCTAAGTGTCCTTGTCCACCTTAGCTCCCCCTGGCAAGGCTTGCATCTTCTGTAGATTAAATGAGTATGCCTTCCACATCTTCACTAGGTTCACTAAAGAGGACAGTCATGAACAGAACCCCATAGCACCATGAAAGACATCCTTTTATAGTTATTAATCTAGTTACTAATCACCCTTTTGAAATGCAAACAACTCTAAATTTTACCTCACTGTGCTATCAGTCACTCCATGTTTTTCAGTTTTGCTCACCAGAATATTTAACAGAGGAGCCATGTTAGGTAATAAGAAACTATGGTGTTTTGTTAAAATCAAGATATATTCTTTGTATAGTACTCCCTGGTCTAAAATGAAGCAAAATAAATCCTTTTTTATGGTTCACTCTGCCTCCTGACAATAACCACCTTCTTTTCTAATATTAAAATGCCTAATGATTATCCCACCTCTCCAACTCCCCATCCCACCCCCTTCCCACCTCCTAAATTGTGAGCTCTTCTAGGTCAGGACCATATAACTTTTTGTCCAGAGTGCCTAGCATAATTCCTGACATATAACAGATAATCAATAAATAGTTGTTGAATAAATGAATGAAACCATCTGTCCTATTTGGTTTTGGTTCAAGTTTCATCCACGACTTTTCTTTGCTAAATTGCAATAACTATTCCATGCCAAGTATGGGATCACACTTTGGAATTTATTAAGTTATGGGTTATTAATAATAATTTCAGGCATTAACTTAAGAATGATGGTGTAATGTTAATGGATAACAAAGAAAAAATAGAGTGCAATTTCTGTTTTACCTCTGCCCTTTGAGGGAAAATAGAAAAGGATAGAATAAAGTGGGTGAGGTAGATACAGAGATTGTAAGAAATCATCTGCCACTCCCGGTGAGTTCAAGTTCCCCAGTGGATTAACCCCAGGGAACTCAGAAATCTTACAGGCAAAATCAATGTATCCATACTAGTGAACTCTAAAGTAGAGAAGGAGTCTTAGCAGCTATAAGAAGTAAAGATAAATAGAACTCTAATTTTCTAAAGGGGAAAGAAAGTGGATTGGTATTTTATTTTATTTATTCAATTTACTTATTGGTATTTTATTTAATTTATTCTCTTTGTCCAGATTTGGTTATTACTATTCTAAAGGGTATTTAATATTATAAAATGAGTTGGGAATTTTTTTTCTATTGTTTTTTTTCCACTGTTTTGAAGATTTTGTGTAAGACTGAAATGATCTCTTCCTTAGAGTTTGGTGGAACTCACCTATAAAATAATTTCAAAATGTTTTTATTCTAGGAAGACTGTTGATTACTAATGGAGCTTTTTTTTTTTTTTTTTTTAAATTATAGGACTTTTTAGGTTTTCTATTTCTCCTTGAGGAGTATGTTCATTTTGTATATGTTTACATTTTATGGGTAAAATGTAAACATATTATTCTATAACCAACTATGCAGTACTGTATTATGACCACTTTTCATTCCTAAGAGTTTCTTTTAACTTTTTTCATGACCAGTTTCACCGAGGTGTGTCTGTTAATTTTTGGCTATATTGATCTAAAGGATGGTATATTTATTTTTTGTTTTCTCCTTTCTGCTTTTATTATCTCATTACTTTTATTTTCTTTAGATTGGTTCTATTGTTCCTTTTCTAACTTAAATTTTACCATTAGCTCATTAAATTTCACTCTTTCTTCTTTTTTGATAAAAACATTTAAAGCGGGCACCTGGGTGGCTCAGTTGGTTAAGCGACTGCCTTAGGCTCAGGTCATGATCCCAGAGTCCTGGGATCGAGTCCCACATCGGGTTCCCGGCTCGGCGGGGAGCCTGCTTCTCCCTCTGACCCTCTCCTCTCTCATGCTGTTTCTCTCTCGCTCGCTCTCCAATAAATAAATAAATAAAATCTTTAAAAAAAAAAAAACATTTAAAGCTACAAAATTCTCTATACCCATTGTTTTAGCTATATCCCACACATTTTGAATCATATTATTTTTTATCACTATTTAGTTCTAAGTATTTTCTAAGTTTTTTGGAGGGAAAATTTAGTTTATACTTCAATTACGGTGTAGACATATGATATAATCTGTAGGATACCGATCCCTTGATAGTTGAGGGTTGGTTTCTTCTGCCTAGAATGTGCTCAATATTTGTAAATTTTCTTGTGTGCTTAAGAAAAACCTAGTTGATCCTCATTATTTATAGATTTCATATTTGTGAATTCACCTACTCACTAAAATTTATGTGAAATGCCAAAATCAATACTCATGGTGCTTTTGCAGTCATTTGTGGATACTCACATAGCAGTGAAAACTTTGAATTGCCCAATGTGCACGTTCTCAAATGAGGTCAAACAAGGTGATAGCCAGCCTTTTTGTTTCAGCTCTCATATACTAAACAGGTATCTTTTTTAGAATCTATTTAGTGTCACATTTTTGCATTTTTGTGCTTTCTTATGGTGATTTTTCTATCTGAAATGGCCTCCAACCATAGTGCCCAAATGCTCTCTGGTGTCCCAGAGTGTAACTCAAGTATGAGCTACAGTGCTTTTGGCATTAAGCTCAGTGTTAATAAATCAACAGTTTATATTAAATAAGGTGTCTTTAAACAGAATACACATAAAATGAGCTTACGTATTGTTGATCAGTTGATAAAAATGTCATGATCGGAAGCTTACAGGAACTTATCCTCGTATTTCTCCCTGGAGCAATGATTCGGTATTCACTACGTGTTGTTGAGGGGAGGTGGGTAGGGGTGGACAAAACAGATAAAGGGGATTAATAGATACAAACTTCCAGTTATAAGTAAATCATAGAGATGCAAATACAGCATAGGGAATATAATCAATAATACTGTAATAACATTTTATGGTGACAGATGATGACAACACTTATAGTGGTAATCACTGAATAACGTACAGAATTGTCAAATCAATATGTTGCATACCTGAAACTAATATAACACTGTATGTAAATTATATTTCAATAACTTTTTTTAAAAACGGTAAAAGAAAAAAAGTGCTGCTGCAACATTATAGACCATAACAACCACCAATAACAAGAATCGACCATTTATACTCACTAATTGTTGGGTAAAGATTTCTAAATATACCAATTAAAATTGTAAAATGGAATATGCAGACACATGTCAAAAACATGTCAAATCTGGACAATAGCAGGTTATTTCACAAGGTCTCATAACTTTAGGAATAAGGTTAAGGAGGCCCACTCGAAGAGGATTGATTAATGGATCAGCCTCTTACTTTGAGGGAGATTTCTAGTGGCTGACTCTAGGGCTAAGGCCCTGCACCTTGAACATATTTACCATGGTATGAATAAGAACAGTTACAGGATATGTTCTTAGCAACCTCTCTAATCTTACTAGTTTCCTGTATTTTTTCATCTTCTTGACTTACCAATTTAAACTCTACCACCATTCACTTCTTCCTTGATATTCTTCTTCATTCAAGACTGTCTAAGAGTGAAATGCAGTTTCACTGTTCTCTTGCTATTTCTAGGGACTAGTATACAAATCCTCTTGTTTTACGAGTTTTGAGTATTATTGCTATAAGGAAATACAAAATAAATCTGAGAAAGTTATCATGCTTTTCCAAAGAGCTAATAGTTACCGTTCCTAGTGTGTATTTAATTCATTTTGACTTAAAGAACATGCTTCTGAACACTGAACATAGGCCCGGCATGTGCAAAGTGCCTCCAGGAACATGAAGAGAATAAAATGATGACACTGCTTTCAAGCAAGCTGATGCTTCTTCCTTCGTTAGAGTTTATGATACCTGCTAGGAGGCCAGCAATCCTTGAGGCATTCCTCCCAAAGCCAACTTATAAGTGTTGGCTTTCTAAGTACCTCAAGCTTGTATGATTCTCATTACAAAGGATCTCAGCACAGTGAGGGAGCACTCCCTGGGGCATTTCTTCAGGCCTATTTACCAATGTATAGAAGACCAAAATATATGCACCAACCACCACCACTACTGCCACCAACAATAACAATTTGTAGGCAACTTGACTCTAGAAGAGAAAGCAAATTCATAAACTGAAAAGAGTTAGGATCTAAAAAAAAGAGTTAGGATCCAATCTCCAAATCCAAATATAACAAAATAACATAGCCAGATGTCCACAGGGCAAGGGTAAAAATGGACAATTTTTGTTTATTTGATTATGCAACCTTTGTACCAGTTTATCTTGTTTATTTTTAGGAATAATTACTTGAAAGCTACACTGGGGGCTGAAGAAGGAAGGAATGGGTATAGAGTCTCAGTTACGCAAGTTGTAAAGAGTTCTGGAGATGAATCGTGGTGATGTTTGCACAGTAATGTAAATGCACTTAATACCATTAAACTATACATTTAAAATGGTTAAAATGGTAAATTTTATGGTGTATGTATTTCACCACAATAAAAAAATTTAAAAGGAAGAAAACTATACCAAATGTTGAAGACAAGGCGAATACATAATTTTGAAATTTCATTTCCATAGCATAGGATTCTGTCCCCCACTCTCTAATCCTCTCTGTGTACTTCTCTAGATGATCCCACCTAGTCCCAAATGTTTTAAGATAAAGACTTTGACATTTTTAGTTCTATTTCAGGGATTCTTAAACTTTGGTTCCTTGAACCTCTTTGGCAGTCTATTAAAGCCATTCACAGGATAACATTTTTAAATGTATAAAATAAAATACAGAGTATTACAAAAAAAAATTGTATTGAAACTCAATTATCAAATATAAAAAAAATTTATTATATCGCAATAAAAGGTACTCCTTTTTTAACTAATTAAATAATGTGATATAGCAGAGGACCTAATAACCACCATCTATAATATCAAAGCAATAGTGAGTATAAATATCCAAGATATTTGCAACTGTAATAAGATATGAAAATATCTCATCTTTACTGGTGAATATACCACAAGTATTGCTAATATTATTATGGTTTATTGCCTACAATCATAATTGAGGGAAATACTAAATTTTAATTTAAAAATATCCAATAAGACATAAGAATAAATCATGATGAAGTGGGATTTATTCTGGGAAAATAAGACTAGATGACTGTTGGTAGAAACAATAACTATAATTTACCACATTAAAGATAAAGGAAGAGGGGCGCCTGGGTGGCTCAGTTGTTAAGCGTCTGCCTTCGGCTCAGGTCATGATCCCAGGGTCCTGGGATCGAGCCCCACATCAGGCTCTCTGCTCCACTGGAAGCCTGCTTCTCCCTCTCCCACTCTCCCTGCTTGTGTTCCCTCTCTCACTGTGTCTCTCTCTGTCAAATAAATAAATAAAATCTTAAAAAAAAAAAAAAGATAAAGGAGGAAATCATGTAATCATCTCAAAAGATGAAAAACACCAGAAGCATTTCATGAAATTCAATATCCACTCATGATTTAAAAATAAAACTTTCTTCAAACTAGAAATAGAAAGCAATCTTCTCAATATGATTAGGGGCATCTGTGAAACAATCTACAGAAAACGCCACAATATCAAACCCGTTCCTCCTACAATCAGGGTGAAATAAAGTGATGTTTGCTCTCACCACTTCCAGTCAACATTGTTTTAGAGATCCTAGCCAGTGAAACAGGCAATAAAATAAAGGCATAAATGTTAAAAATGAAGGCATATAACTTAATTCACAGATGATTAAGTATATAGACAATCCAAAGGAATCTTAAAAATAGCCACCAGAACTGATGACTTGTGCAGCAACGTCACAGTATACAAGGTCAAAACACAAAAACCAATTACATTTCTATATGCTAGCAACAATCAATTTAAAAGTAATAAAAAAATTTACCATTTACAATAGCACAAAAAATGTGAAATGCTTAGAGATAAATTTAACAGAATATTATAAGACCTGAAGAATAAAAACTATAATATAAAAACTACATGTTCTAGAGGGAGGCTGGGAAGATGGCAGAGTAGGAAGACTTGAAAGTCACCTCGTCCCATACATACAACTAGATAACACAACAGCGTAAATAACCCAGAATACAACCTGAAGACTGGCAGAACAAACTCCACAACTAAAGGTAGAGAAGAGGCCACATGGAAGAGGGTAGGAAGGGTGGAGACACAATGGGGAGCTAAAAGGGCCCCAGCTATCTGCAGCCAGGAGAGAGCCAGGGGCACGGAGAGGAGAGATAAAAGACCATTACACTGGGAGCCCGCACTGGGAAGACAAATCATCATAACATTTGGCTTTGGAAGCAAGAGGGGCCAAATTTAATCATTTCTTACAACCAGTAGATCCTAAAGCCTGGAATTTTAAAAATCAGAGGGCTGGGCTCTAGGAGGCATTAGGAAGGTGAGTCCCTGCCCTTAAAGAGACAGCATGATAAACAGCTCCTGATGACCCAGGATAAAAGCAGCAACTTGAAAAATGCCTGAGGCATATGGGAGATAGAGATTTGTACTCATCTCAGAGCATATCCCCAGGGCAGGGATACCCGGGAGACCCCTGCAGGAACACAGGAGCTATCGGATGCTACTTCCCTCCCCCGGTCCTCAGCATAAGCACCTATGGGAATGAACCAGCCCAGTGCGGATACTTACTACCTAACTGGCTTATACGAAGCTCCATCCCCTCTTCGGCAGATCCACCCTTTCCAGTCACCCTTGCCTCAGTCCCAGAGCTGCAGGTCCCCTCCCCTAGAAGACCTGCATAAACCTGGCCAAAAACTGTGTCTCCCACCCCTGCATTTTGTGGGACCTTGGTCCAGGGGTGGCAGGATGGGAGCAGGCCCCATAGAAGCCTGAGGTGCACCATGTTAAAACTCATGCCCAGCCCACACAGTTCCAGTCCTGGCTACAGCAGCAGCTCTCATTTCACAAGCAGCCCAGCAAACTCCTTGTTCAAACCACGCACACCACCCCAGCCAGGGACCAAACACTGCCCTCAACAGGCCTCTGCAGATGACTGGACTGAAGGAAAAAGGGGCCAGGACACAACAGCAGGAGAAACACAACACACATAGAAGATACCTCCTAAAGTGTCAGGTCCTGGGGAACAGGGGACACAGCACTGCAGGGCACATAGCACCCCTTTTTCATAAGGCCATTACCGTCAAGAGCAGGAGACATAGCTGACCTTCCTACACACAGAAAGAGACACAGTTAGACAAAATGAGGAAACAGAGGAATATATCTGAGATGAAAGAATAGGACAAAACCACAGATTAGTTGACCAAAGAGTTGAGGGTCCGTTTCTGGGCTCTCTATTCTGTTCCATTGATCTGTTTGTCTGTCTCTGTGCCAGTACCATCCTGTCTTGATGATTATAGCTTTGTAATAGAGCTTGAAGTCTGGAATTGTGATGCCACCAGCTTTGCTTTTCTTTTTCAACATTCCTCTGGCTATTCGGGGTCTTTTCTCGTTCCATACAAATTTTACGATTCTTTGTTTTGTGTGTATTATTTGATTTGTATTATTATTTTCTTTGAAAAAGTGGATGGTATTTTGATAGGGATTACATTAAATGTGTAGATTGCTCTAGGTAGCATTGACATCTTCACAATATTTGTTCTTCCAATCCATGAGCATGGAACGTTTTTCCACTTCTTTGTGTCTTCCTCAATTTCTTTCATGAGTATTTTATAGTTTTCTGAGTACAGATTCTTTGCCTCTTTGGTTAGATTTATTCCTAGGTATCTTATGGTTTTGGGTGCAATTATAAGTGGGATCGGCTCCTCTTTCTTCTGTCTTGTTGTTGGTACACAGGAATGCCACTGATGTCTGTGCACTGATTTTATATCCTGCCACTTTACTGAATTCCTGTATGAGTTCTAGCAGTTTTGGGGTGGAGTCTTTTGGGTTTTCCACATAAAGTATATCATCTGCAAAGAGTGAGAGTTTGACTTCTTTGCCGACTCGGATGTCTTTTATTTCTTTTTGTTGTCCGATTGCTCTGGCTTGGACTTCTAATACTATGTTGAATAGCAGTGGTGATAGTGGACATCCCTGCCGCGTCCCTGATCTTAGGGGGAAAGCTCTCAGTTTTTCCTCATTGAGAATGATATTTGCTATGGGTTTTTCATAGATGGCTTTTATGATATTGAGGTATGGGCCCTCTATCCCTATACTCTGAAGAGTTTTGATCAAGAAAGGATGCTGTACTTTGTCTAATGCTTTTTCTGTATCTATTGAGAGGATCATATGGTTCTTGCTCTTGCTTTTATTAATGTATTGTATCACACTGATTTGCGGATGTTGAACCAACCTTGCAGCCCAGGAATAAATCCCACTTGGTCATGGTGAATAATCCTTTTAATGTACTGTTGGATCCTATTGGCTAGTATTTTGGTGAGAATTTTTGCATCCATATTCATCAGGGATATTGGTCTGTAATTCTCCTTTTTGATGGGGTCTTTGTCTGGTTTGGGGAACAAGGTAATGGTGGCCTCATAAAACGAGTTTGGAAGTTTTCCTTCCATTTCTATTTTTTGGAACAGTTTCAGAAGAATAGGTATTAATTCTTCTTTAACTGTTTGGTAGAATTCCCCTGGGAAGGCATCTGGCCCTGGGCTTTTGTTTGTTGGGAGATTTTTGATGACTGCTTCAATTTCCTTAGTGGTGATAGGTCTGTTCAGGCTTTCTATTTCTTATTGGTTCGGTTTTGGTAGTTGATACATCTCTAGGAATGCATGCATTTCTTCCAGGTTATCTAATTTGCTGGCATATAGTTGCTCATAATATCTTTTTTTTTTTTTTTGCTCATAATATCTTCTTATAATTGTTTGTATTTCTTTAGTGTTGCTTGTGATCTCTCCTCTTTCATTCATGATTTTATTTATTTGGGTCCTTTCTCTTTTCTTTTTGAAACTCTGGCCAGGGGTTTATCAATCTTATTAATCTCTCAAAGAACCAGCTCCTAGTTTCGTTGATCTGTTCCACTATTCTTTTAGTTTCTATTTCATTGATTTCTGCTCTGATCTTTATTATCTCTCTTCTCCTGCTGGGTTTAGGCTTTATTTGCTGTTCTTTCTCCAGCTCCTTTAGGTGTAGGGTTAGGTTGTGTACTTAAGACCTTTCTTGTTTCTTGAGAAAGGCTTGTATTGCTGTATACTTTCCTCTTAGGACTGCCTTTGCTGCATCCCAAAGATTTTGAACAGTTGTGTTTTAGTTTTCATTTGTTTCCATGAATTTTTTTAATTCTTCTTTAATTTCCTGGTTGACCCATTCATTCTTTAGTAGGATGCTCTTTAGCCTCCATGTATTTGGGTTCTTTCCAACTTTCCTCTTGTGATTGAGTTCTAGTTTCAAAGCACTGTGGTCTGAAAATACGCAGGGAATGATCCCAATCTTTTGGTACCGGTTGAGACCTGATTTGTGACCTAGCATGTGATCTACTCTGGAGAATGTTCCATGGGCACTAGAGACAAATGTGTATTCTGTTGTTTTGGGATGGAATGTTCTGAATATATCTGTGAAGTCCATTTAGTCCAATGGGTCATTTAAAGTCTTCATTTTCTGGGCACCTGGGTGGCTCAGTTGGTTAGGCGACTGCCTTCGGCTCAGGTCATGATCCTGGAGTCCCGGGATCGAGTCCCACATCAGGCTCCCTGCTCAGCAGGGAGTCTGCTCTCCCTCTGACCCTCCTCCCTCTCATGCTCTCTGTCTCTCATTGTCTCTCTCGCAAATAAATAAAAAATCTTAAAGTCTTCATTTCCTTTTTGATCCTTTACTTAGATGATCTGTCCATTTCAGTGAAGGGGGGGTGTTAAAGTCCCCTACTATTATTGTATTGTTGTCGATGTGTTTCTTTGCTTTTGATATTAATTGGCTTATATAATTGGCTGCTCCCATGTTAGGGGCATAGATATTTACAATTGTTAGATCTTGTTGGGTAGACCCTTTAAGTATGATATAGTGTCCTTCCTCATCTCTTATTAAAGTCTTTGGTTTAAAATCTAATTTGTTAGGGGAAGAATGAAGCGGGGGAAATCAGAGGGGTAGACGAACCATGAGAGACGATGGACTCTGAAAAACACACAGGGTTCTAGAGGGGAGGGGTGTGGGAGGATGGGTTAGCCTGGTGGTGGGTATTGAGGAGGGCACATTCTGCATGGAGCACTGGGTGTTATGTGCAAACAATGAATCATGGAACACTTCATCTAAAACTAATGATGTAATGTATGGGGATTAACATAAGAATAAAAAAAATAAAAAATAAAATAAAATCTAATTTGTTAATATAAGGATTGCCACCCCAGCTTTCTTTTGGTGTCCATTAGCATGGTAAATAGTTTTCCACCCCCTCACTTTCAATCTAGAGGTGTCTTTGGGTCTAAAATGAGTCTCTTGCAGACAACATATCGATGGGTCTTGTTTTTTTATCCAATCTGATAGACTGTGTCTTTTGATTGGGGCATTTAGCCCATTTACATTCAGGGTAACTATTGAAAGATAGGAATTTAGTGCCATCGTATTGCCTGTAAGGTGACTGTTACCGTATATTGCCTGTGTTCCTTTCTGGTCTATGTTGCTTTTAGGCTCTCTCTTTGCTTAGAGGACCCCTTTCAATATTTCTTGGAGGGCTGGTTTCGTGTTTGCAAATTCCTTTAGTTTTTGTTTGCCCTGGAAGCTTTTTATCTCTCCTTCTATTTTCAATGACAGCCTAGCTGGATAGAGTATTCTTGGCTGCATATTTTTCTCATTTAGTGCTCTGAAGATATCATGCCAGTCCTTTCTGGCCTGCCAGGTCTCTGTGGATAGGTCTGTTGCCAATCTAATGTTTCTACCCTTGTAGGTTACATATCTCTTCTCCCGAGCTGTTTTCAGGATTTTCTCTTTGTCTATGAGACTTGTAAGTTTTACTATTAGATGTCGGGGTGTTGACCTATTTTTATTGATTTTGAGAGGGGTTCTCTGTGCTTCCTGGATTTTGATGCCTGTTTCCTTCCCCAAATTAGGGAAGTTCTCTGCTATGATTTGCTCCAATATACCTTCTGCCCCTCTCTTTCTTTTTCTTCTGGGATCCCAATTATTCTAATGTTGTGTCATCTTATGGTATCGCTTATCTCTCGAATTCTGCCCTCATGATCCAGTAGTTGTTTATCTGTCTTTTTCTCAGCTTCTTTATTTTCCATCATTTGGTCTTCTATGTCACTAATTCTCTCTTCTGCCTCATTTATCCTAGCAGTTAGAGCCTCCATTTTTTATTGCACCTCATTAATAGCCTTTTTGATTTTGACTTGGTTAGATTTTAGTTCTTTTATTTCTCCAGAAAGGGTTTCTCTAATATCTTCCATGCTTTTTCAAGCCCAGCTAGTATCTTTATAATCGTCATTCTGAACTCTAGTTCCAACATCTTACTTATATCTGTATTGATTAGGTCCCTGGCAGCCGGTACTGCCTCTTGTTCTTTTTTTTTTTTTTTTTGAGGTGATTTTTTCCATCTTGTCATTTTGTCCAGAGGAGAATAGATGAATGAGAGAACAAAATGCTAACAGTGTAACAACTACCCCAGAAAAATATACACTAAACAAATCAGAAGAGACCTGAAACCGGGGGGAAAGAAAGGGAAAGAAAGAAAGAAGAAAACGAAAAAAAAAAAAAAAAAGAATATGATCAGGCTGGTGAATAGATCAGTGCCACACACTAGATTTTGGGCATATTTTGGTCTGTTAGAAGAAACTGCCTCCCAAAATTTTAAAGAAAGAAAAGCTTGTCTATGTACAAAAATAAGGGTAAATATGATGAAGGCATGGAATATGACTGTAAAGATGAAAATTATAAAACATTTTATAAAAGGAATTGATAATGCTACCTAGAGCAATCTACACATTCAATGCAATCCCCATCAAAATACTATCCACTTTTTTCAAAGAAATGGAACAAATAATCCTAAAATTTGTATGGAACCAGAAAAGACCCCGAATAGCCAGACACATGTTGAAAAAGAAAAGCAAAGCTGGTGGCATCACAATTCCAGACTTCAAGCTCTAGTACAAAGCTATAATCATCAAGACAGGATGGTACTGGCACAAAAACAGACACATAGATCAATGGAACAGAATAGAGAGCCCACAAATGGACCCTCAACTCTATGGTCAACTAATCTTTGACAAAGCAGGAAAGAATGTCCAATGGAACAAAGACAGTCTCTTCAACAAATGGTGTTGGGAAAATTGGACAGCCACATGCAGAAGAATGAAACTGGACCATTTCCTTACACCAGACACAAAAATAGACTCCAAATGGTTCAAAGACCTCAATGTGAGACAGGAGTCCATCAAAATCCTAAAGGAGAACACAGGCAGCAACCTCTTCGACCTCAGCCGCACCAACTTCTTCCTAGAAACATCGCCAAAGGCAAGGGAAGCAAGGGCAAAAATGAACTATTGGGACTTCATCAAGATAAAAAGCTTCTGCACAGCAAAAGAAACAGTCAACAAAACCAAAAGACAACGGACAGAATGGGAGAAGATATTTGCAAATGACATATCAGATAAAGGTTAGTATACAAAATCTATAAAGAACTTATCAAACTCAACACCCAAAGAACAAATGATCCAATCAAGAAATGGGCAGAAGACATGAACAGACATTTTTCCAAGGAAGACATCCAAATGGCCAACAGACACATGAAAAAGTGCTCAACATCGCTCGGCATCAGGGAAATCCATATCAAAACTTTAATGAGAGAACACCTCACACCAGTCAGAATGGCTAAAATTAACAAGTCAGGAAATGACAGATGTTGGCAGGGATGTGGAGAAAGGGGAACCCTCCTACACTGTTGGTGGGAATGCAAGCTGGTGCAGCCACTCTGGAAAACAGTACGGAGGTTCCTCAAAAAGTTGAAAATAGAGCTACCATACAATTCAGCAATAGCACTACTGGGTATTTACCCCACAGATACAAATGTAGGGATCCGAAGGGGTACATGCACCCCGATGATTATAGCAGTAATGTCCACAATAGCCAAACTGTGGAAAGAGCCAAGATGTCCATCGATAGATGAACAGATAAAGAAGAAGTGGTATATATACACAATGGAATATTATGCAGCCAACAAAAGGAATGAGATCTTGCCACTTGCAACAATGTGGATGGAACTGGAGGGTGTTATGCTGAGCGAAATAAGTCAATCAGAGAAACACATGTATCATATGACCTCACTGATATGAGGAAGTCTTAATCTCAGGAAACAAACTGAAGGTTGCTGGAGTGGGGGGTGGGGTGGGAGGGATGGGGTGGCTGGGTGATAGACATTGGGGAGGGTATGTGCTAGTGAGTGCTGTGAATTGTGCAAGACTGTCGAATCACAGGTCTGTACCTCTGAAACAAATAATGCAATATATGTTAAGGAAAAAAAAAGAAGAAGATAGCAGGAGGGGAAGAATGAAGGGGAGGAAATCGGAGGGGGAGATGAACCATGAGAGACGATGGACTCTGAAAAACAAACTGAGGGTTCTAAAGGGGAGGGGGTGGGAGGATGGGTCAGCCTGGTGATAGGTATTAAAGAGGGCACATTCTGCGTGGAGCACTGGGTGTTATGCACAACAATGAATCATGGAACACTACATCAAAAACTAATGATGTAATGTATGGTGATTAACATAATAATAAAAATTAAAAAAAAAAGTAAGGATATACTATGGGTAGTTCCAATTCTGGTATATGGGAAGACATAGTGAGTGTGCAGTGTTACAAATATAGGTTAAGGCATATCATGAAAGAACTTGAATAGCAAGCCACAGACTATAAACTTTATTAAATCAGCAACAGGGACTTTCAAGGCCTGTGGGAAGATATATCTTGTTGAATAGGTGATAGAGGGAAGAAAGAGGAAGTAGAAACAACAGCCAGGAGACTTCTGCATAACTCAAGCTAAATGTACAGGAGAGCTTCACTAGGTTAAAATCAGTGAGAGATGAAATGAACATATACATCAAACTTCCAAGCAAAACAGTTCAAATATGTGTTGGATTGTATTTTTTAATGTGTGCTATGAAATAAAAAAAAATGTCAAAAATAAAAAGGAATTGATAAGAAGTTGGTTGAAAAAAGAAGAGAAATTAAAAAAAAAAAGGGAGAGAATGTGATCAGGCAGGAGAGCAGAACAAAGCCATACACTAGAGATTTAGGGTATATTTTGGTCTGTTAGAAGAAACTGTATCCCAAAATTTTAAAGAGAGAACAACTTATATATATAAGTTGGTATATATATATAAATATATATATAAGTTTGGTATATATATATATACACCAAAAATAAGGTTCACTACTATGAAGGGATAGAATATGACTCTATAAATGAAAAATAAAAAAGATTTTTAAAAAAGGGATTGATAAGATGTTGGTTGAAAAAGGTAAAAAGAAAAATTCAAAAAAAAAAAATTAAAACAATTAACTTTGAAAGACTAAAGAGTCATGGGGGAAAAGCCATGAATTCTATGTGCTGTATTCCGCTAGTGCTGGAGTTCTCCCGTTCTCATTGATCGGTAAACTTGGTCTTGGCTGGCTATTCTTGCTGATCTTCTGGGGGAGGGGCCTGTTGCCATGGGTCCCAAATGTCTTTGCCGGAGGCTGAATTGCCCTGCCTTGCTGGGTCCAGGCTAAGTAATCTGCTTGGCTTTGCTCTCGGGAGCTTTTGTTCCCTGCAAGCTTTCGGTACAGCTTTAGAGGACGAGAGTAAAATTAGCAGCCTCTCAATCTCCACCCCAGAGGAGCCGAGAACTCGGGGCCCCATTCCTCAGTGCACCCCCAGAGAAAAGCAGTCAATCACTCCCGTCTCCCGGTCTCCAGCCGCACTCCATGCTCACCTGGCCTGTGACCAAGCGTTTCTATCTCTGGCACTCGACCCCGTGTGCAGTCTCCAAACCCAGCAGATCCCTGCAGTGCGCTCCTGTGCTGCTCCTCCCAGGGGAGGAAGGGGAATCTCCCTGAATCTGCTGCTTGTTGGGTCCCTGCTGGAAGAGCAGTGGCCTGTGCTGCTGATCACAGTTTATGGCAACCCCGAGCTGAGAGCCCGCTCCTCGGCTCCGTCTCTACAGCCAGCTTCCCCATTCTGATACCTGGGAGCTCTGCCACACTCAGGCTCCCCTGGTCTTTCTGTGACCCTGAGGGTCCTGAAACCACACTGTCCCAGTGAGAGTTCCACCCCCCACTTAGCCACTGGAGTGACGTCCCTCAGCGGAGCGGATTTCTAAAAGTTCCGATTTTGTGCTCCACGGCTCTATCACTTGCCAGAAGCGGCCGACATCCCCCGCCATCTATCCTCCCGAATATCACCTCGGATTCACTTCTCCGCACGTCCTACCTTCCAGAAAGTGGTCGCTTTTCTGTTCAGAGAGTTGCTGCTATTCTTTTCTTCGATCTCCTGTTGAGTTTGTACATGTTCAGAATGGTTTGATCCCTATCTAGCTGAATTCCTGGGACCAGATGAAATTTAGGTCTCCTACTCCTTGGCCATCTCTAAGAGTCCAGGAGCTGGTTCTTTGAAAAGGTTAACAAAAATAATAAACCACTAGCCAGACTCATTAAAAAAAAAAAGGTGGGGGGAGAGTGACAGAGACAGAGAGACAGAGGACTCAAAATTACTAGGAAAAATAGGGGCGCCTGGGTGGCTCAGTCGTTAAGCGTCACCTTTGGCTCAGGTCATGATCCCAGGGTCCTGGGATCGAGCCCCATATCAGGCTCCCTGCTCGGTGGGAAGCCTGCTTATCTCTCTCCCACTCCCCCTGTTTGTGTTCCCTCTCTAACTGTGTCTCTCTCTTTTAAATAAATAAATTCTAAAAAAAAAAAAAAAAAAAAATTACTAGGAAAAATAATAGCCAACACCACAGAAACACAAAGAATTGTAAGAGAATATTATGAAAACCTATAAGCTAACAAACTGGACTACCCAGAAGAAATGGATAAATTCTTAGGTACATATAACCTACCAAAACTGAAGCAGGAAGAAGTAGAAAACTTGAATAGACTTGATAACCAGAAAAGAAATTAAATCAGATCAAAAAACCCCCAACAAACAAAAGTCCAGGACCAGATGGTTTCATAGGTGAATTCTTCCAAACATTTAAAGAAGAGTTAATACCTATTTTTCTCAAGCTGTTCCAAAAAATAGCAAAGGGGGAAAAATTTCCAAATTCATTCTATGAAGCCAGCATTACCCTGATACCAAAACCAGATAAAGACACTACTAGAAAAGAGAACTATAGGCCAATATCCCTGATGAGCATATATGGAAAAATCCTCAACAAAATACTAGCAAACTGAATCCAGCAATACATTAAAAAAATCATCTACCACAATCAAATGGGATTTGTTTCTGAGTTGCAAGAGTGGTTCAATATTCACAAATCAATTGATGTGATACATCACATTAGTTAAGAGAAAAGATAAGAACAATATCAGTTCAATAGAGGCTAAAAAAGCATTTGACAGAGCACAACATCTGTTCATGATAAAAATCCTCAACAAAGTAGGTTTAGAAGGAATATGCCTCAACATAATAAAGGCCATTTATGAAAAATCCATAGCTAACATCATCCTTAATGGGGAAAAACTGAGAGCTTTTCCCCTAAGGTCAGGAACAAGACAAGGACTCACTACTTTTATTCAACATAGTACTGGAAGTCCTAGCCATAGCAATCACACAACAAAACTAAATAAAAGGCATCCAAAAGAAGAAGTCAAAATTTCACTATTTGCAAATGACATGATACTCTATGTAGAAAACCTGAAAGACTCCACCAAAAACTGTAGATCCAATAAATGAATTCAGTAAAGATGCAGGATACAAAATCAATGTACAGAAATCTGTTCCATTTGTATATACACCAATAATGAAGCAGCAGAAAGAAATTAAGAAAACATTTACAATTTCATCAAAAACAGTAAGATACCTAGGAATAAACCTAACCAAGGAGGTGAAAACCTGTACTCTGAAAACTATAATACACTGATGAAAGAAACTGAAGACAACACAAAGAAATGGAAAAACATTCCATGCTCATGGACTGAAAAAAGAAATATTGTTAAAATGTATATACTACCCAAAGCAATCTATACATTTAATGCAATCCCTATCAAAATGCCAGCAATACTTTTCAAAGAACTAGAACAAACAAACTTAAAATTCGTACAGGACCATAAAGATCGTGAGTAGCCAAAGCAATCTTGAAAAAGAACAAAACTGGAAGTATCACTATCTGAGATTTCAAGTTATATTACAAAGCTGTAGTAATCAAAACAGTATGGTACTGACACATAGGTCAATGGAACAGAATAGAAAGCCAAGAAATAACACCACAATTATATGGTCAATTAATCTTCAACAAGGGAGGAAAGAATATGCAATGGGAAAAACATAGTCTCTTCAACAAATGGTGTTGAAAAAACTGGACAGCAACATGCAGAAAAATGAATCTGGACCAATTTCTTGCACCATACACAAAAATAAATTCAAAATGGATTAAGGACCCAAATGTGAGACATGAAACCATAAAAATATTAGAAGAGAGTACAGGCAATAATTTCTCTGACATCAGCTGTAGCAACATTTTTTTAGATATGTCTCCTGAGGCAAGGGAAACAAAAGCAAAAATAAACTGTTGGGACTACATCAAAATGAAAAGCTTTTGCATAAAAAAGGATACAATTTAAAAAAAGACAACCTACAGAATGGGAGAAAACTATTTGCAAATGACATATCTGATAAAGGTAACCCCAAAATGCATAAAGAAATTATACAATTCAACACCAAAAAACCAAATGATCCAATTAAAAATGGGTACAAGACAAGAAAAAACATTTCTCCAAAGACATCTGGATGGCCAACAGACACATGAAAAGTGCTCAAAATCACTCATCATCAGGAAATGCAAATCAAAACCACAATGAGATATCACCTCACACCTGTCGCTGTGGAGTCTGCTTCAGATTCCCCCTCCTGCTCATGCTCTCTGTCTCTCTCTGAAATACGTAAATAAGTCTTTAAAAAATGTTAAATCACTATATTGTACACCTGAAACTAATATAACACTGTATGTTAGCTATACTTATATTGAAAAAAAAAAAAAAACCTAACATGTTCTAGGAAAAATTAAGTAAGAACTAAATAAAGGTAAAGAAACAACATGTTCATGGATTAAAAGAATCGAGATTATAAAAAGATCAATTCTAGTCTCCTTAATTGATCTACAGGTCCAATGCAATCTGAATTAAAATGAAAGCATGGTTTATTTGTTTGTTTGTTAGAAAATTAAAAGCTAATTCTTAAATTTTGTGGAAATTCAAAAGACTTTTGAATAGTCAAAACAATCTCGAAAATGGGGCACCTGGGTGGCTCAGTTGCTTAGGCCTCCAAATCTTGGTTTCAGCTTGGGTCATGATCTCATGGATCATGGGACTGAGCCCTGTGTTGGGCTTCCCGCTCAGTGGGGAGTCTGCTTGAAAGTTCTCTCCTGCTGCCCCTCCCCCCACTTACATTCTCTCTCTCTCTCAAATAAATAAATAAATCTTTAAAAGAATACCCATCTTGAAAATAATCAACACTGAAAGACTTATAGTCTTACAGTCCATAAGACTTAAAGTCTTATAGAAGACTTTAAAACTTACTATAAAGACACAGTAGTCAAGATAGTGTTCTATTGGCATAAAGATAGAAAAACAGATCAATGTAACAAATTAAAGAATCCAGAAATAGGGCCACATATATATAATAATTGATTTTTAGCAAAAATATTAATACAGTTTAAAATGGGGAAATCTTTCACACAATTGAATAACCATATATTTTAAAAAAACACCTCAATTCCTCTATCTTACACCATATACAGAATTAATTTGAGGGGTGTCTAGGTGTCTCAGTCAGGTAAGCGTCTGACTCGGTTTCAGCTCAGGTTGTGATCTCATGGATCGTGAGATTAAGCCCTGTGATGGGTTCCACACTCAGTGGGGAGTCTGCATAAAGATTCTCTTTCTCTCTGCCCCTCCCCCACTTGTGCACGCACCTGCGCTCTCTCTCTCTCTCTCACTAAATAAGTAAATCTTTAGAAAAGAAACAATTAGAGATAGATCATACACCTAAATCTAAAAGCGAAAACTACAAAGCTTCCAGAAGAAAACATAGGACATTATTTTTGAAACTTGATGTAACCAGAGTTCTTAGGCAGAATGCAAAAGCACTAACTGTAACAAAACATTTTTTTAAAAAGTTCATGAAAATAGGAAACTTTTACTCTAAATAAACATCATTAGAAATTTGAAAATAAGCCATATACTTCAGTTGAGATATATGTATATGTGTGTGTGTGTGTGTGTTCATATGACTTTTATCCAGAACATGTAAAACTGGTACAAATCAATAATAAAAAGATAAACAACCCAAGTTTAAAGCATGCAAAAGATTTGGTGTGATCGTTCATTTCATATGTCTACTTGACTGGGCCATGGGGTGCCCGAATATTTGGTCAGACATTATTCTGGATATTTCTGTAAAGGTGTTTTTGGATGAGAATAACATTGAAAGCTGTAGACTGACTAGAGCAAACTGCCCTTCCTAATGTGGGTGGACCTCCTTCAATCCCTACAGAAATCCCAAATGGAGATGGAGATTTTTACATGTTCTGGATACAAGTCAAGTTTTGACCTTTGGTGACTGACAGCACCACTGAGAGAAAAGGGGGGGTCTTCTTGAGATCCTCTCCCTCTGCCTCTTCCCCCAGTCACACTCTCTCATGCGTGTTCTCTCTTTCTCTCAAATAAATAAATAAATCTTAAAAAAAAATAAAAATAAGTAAAGTGGGCTGGTACTATTTGTACAACCTACCAGGTAAAGAGACTTATAAAATGAGTAAGACCACAGCTTCAATGGACTCATAAAAAAACATTTCTCTGAAGTCAAAGTAGAGTATCTTTATTTGGCAGAGGAAAAAAAATAGACTTTTCAAGAGCACAGAACTATTGGAGGCATTCAAACAGATCAGTCTATGTGAAAAACACTCTAATAAGACAGTTGGAGTGAGTCAGCCTATTCTGGTATGAATTACTATCCTCAGCCCATCCACAATTTGGGAAAAGCCTGTTTTTGAAATTTTATTATGCTGAGACCTTATCCTTATGCTTATACGCTCTTTTAGGATATTAAGCTATTTATCTGCGATTTCCTTCCTTAGGAAATGTGGCCACAGTAGTTACAAAAGGTATTCTAATCAATTTGCACAACGTACTGGAGAGGAGGTGTAAGAGCTTGGGTGTGTTTCTTCACCACAGGCTATTTCTAACTGATGCAGTTAAAGGCCTAATCTTTTTCTACCTCTCAGTCATAGGTAAGTCCTTCACATACTTCTTGGAGATTTGGTAAATCGTGTTTGCACACGATTTATCATTTTTTTCTTTTCCTTCCCTTCCTTTTTTTCTTCCTCCCTCCTTCCTCTTTATTTCTCTTTCCCTCTCCCTCTTTCTCCCTCCCCCTCTCTCCCCACTTCTTTCCCAAACCATAGATCTGGATGTTTGAAGGTCAGTGAGTTGAGGATGACAGTTAATGTGATTGTGTGGGCCATGGAGACACTCACCTCCAATTCCATGTCTATGCCTGTATAAATGAGGCAAAAGGCAAATGTGTAAAAGAATCAGCCAATAAAATACTTACATTCAGAATTCCCCCCAATTTCTCTACTTATATTTCATTAGCATTTGGGAAGAGTGTTAATATTTTGTTAAGCTAAGCCCTGCTGCTGTTCTTGCCAAGATAACATACAAATGCAGAATCAGCTGTAATTTTATCTTGTCCCCTCTTGATACCCCCCCTACAGAGCAACAGTATGCCTTTAGCAACACAGTCTGTGATACAGTGGAGATATCTTTACTTGTTCTTTTCTTTCTAGAAAGCATTATTCCCTCCTCCCCCCCATCCTTGGATCCAATGTAGGTGGTGCCTAATGATTCCTGCTAACCGAAAGTCGTAAACAACAGATCACTGCTCTAAGGCAGCCATCCCATATTCCTCAAAAAACGAATATGTTTCTCTCCCTTCCCTGCCACACAGTGTGCAAACAAGACTGTGATCACCTGACCTGATCGGGCCAGCCCTTAAGCAATGCCACATGCTTACAGCACATTTCTGCAAAATTTAATTGCCTAAAAACCCCATTAAACATTCATGTGCACTTTATTCCCTTCCATTCCTTGCTGATTACAAAAGCATTTGTGTGTGTCAACATAAGCATTCTCTTTTCTCATCACTCTCCTCTTCTGCTCCATTCTCGGAGTTAGGGCATCCTTCAGTAATTCAACATTGAAGGATTTTATCACGGGAACTCTGGAGACAGCTTTCAATGCCCTCATAATCAGCTCACACAGAAAAGAAAACTTCTCAAGTTTAATTTACAGGGGGGTGAATTCTTATTGTTTCACTCTTATTTGCATAGTCTCTGGTTTACAAGGCCTTTTTGTATGGCTTGGGAAAGATGAATGGAAGGAACATTTTTCCTCTCCCCACTTCTCTGTTCTCTCAGGAACATAGCCAGGGCCTGGCATAAGGCTCAGAGAGTCAGGAAACTCCAAAATTAACCTAAGGTTCTACTTTAGAGCAAAGGTTCAGGGAAATTCATGTCTGAATTAAACTGAAGAGAACAACAATTATTACTTCTGTAGTGCTTTACATTTTTCAACATGCTTTTACCTACGTCTCATGGATGCCAAGCCAACAAACACTTGAGGTAAGTGTTAAATTTATCTGAACTAAAGTTCAGAGTTTGCTCATGTTTACACAGTTAGGAAGTGCAGCCAGGAAACAAACTTAGATCTCTCACTCCAAATGGAATTTCTCTGCTTAATTCCATGCCTAATGATTCTTAAAGAAAGTACCAGTAGCAAATTCATAAATTTAGGTAAGATTTTTTGTTATTTTTTTAAAATTGAGATATAATTGACATATAACATATTAGTTTCATATTATATAAGAATACAATATATGTGTATATTGCAAAATGGTCACCACAATAAGCATAGTTAATATCCATCACCATACATAGACATAATTTTTTTTCTTGTGATGAGAACTGTCAGGACTGTCTTAGCAACTTTCAAATATACATTACAGTATTAACTATAGTCACCATACTGTATATTACATCCCCAGGATTTAATATTTTATAACTGGAAATTTGTACCTTTTGACCACTTTCACCCCTCTTAGGTGTTTCTTTAATTTCTATTTTTAAGAATAAATTGGTTTCTAGTTTAAATAAAATGCTAGTAGTCAATTATTGGTTGTTCACATTGTACATGAAAATGCCAGGAACATCTAGTGAGTGCAAAAAATAATGTAAATATGCTTGGGAAGATTAAAAAATATTTTTATGCACCAGCTACTTGTTCCTCCCTAGAATAAATATTGCAGGTCTTCTTGATTTTTTTGGAATAAAACAGCTTTTAGGATTCATACTTTAAATCAACTATAAAAGGTCCTTTCATATGGCCACTTCATAAATTGATTTTGTTAGCCCACCCTAGGTATGAAAGGAATGAAGTGTCAGATTCAAGGTTAATTGCTATTTAAGTGTTCCTTACCCAGAGACAGATATATTTGCAAAGCTATAATCCTAGACCAGTTGCCTCCCTGCATCAACCAGTCAACATTTACTATTCTAGGAAATCAGATCAATTTTACCATTAACCTAAAAATGGTACAGTTAGTGCACACACAAACTCTACTAGTATTACCAAACAAAATTAACACATTCTTAAACTAATTATAAATTACTTTTTGGCTCATTTGTGGTTTGGGATTATCTACATTTTGGATCTATTACTTGGTAATGTAAAATTTACTATTCTGCTTAAAGAACTTGTTTTTTAAAAAAGTTTCATGTTTTTAAATTTTCAGAGGAGCATCTATGAATTTTTTTTTTCATCCATGATTCTGTGATTCTTACAGGGCATACATACCATTCCATCCAAGAAACTAAAAACTCAGTTCAAAGCATGGTAGAAGTTTCTGTCCACAGCCTACTACCTCAGAGTGTGAGTTCATGACACAGTAGAATAAAATCAGGACATAAATTACGAACAGATATGTTGGTCTATAACACAAAAATAAAACCTATATTCATTGATTTGCTCATCCCTGAAGCAATTTGACACTCCTAAAAAAAAAAAAAGAAGAAGAAAAGAAAAAAAAACAACAACAACAAAGAGACAAATAAGGAACTATCTGAACAGGCAGAGAAATCAGAGCTTATAAACTTGTTTTGGTTTTTTTGTTTTGTTTTGTTTTCCTCAGGAAAAATTTGTTTCCAGGCTAAGGAATTAAGTAGAACAATAGTATTGAGTTATATTGTGAGAATCTCACTGCTTTCTGCCCTTTTCTAATTTCTTTGGCTTCTGAAGCACATTTAGAACCATAAGCTCTGTACTCAACAAGTTCAGTTCTGATCTTGAATAAAAATTGCCAAGGGCATGTTTACTAGATCATAAAATCAGGGTAAGTGAAAGTTTTAGGAATTAAGACTTCTCTGTACAGTATGTTTTCCAAGAAAAGGTGAAGAGGGGATGATGACAGAGTCAGATGAAATCAGTAATTAAACCTACACACACACACACACACACACACACACACACACACACAATACTAAAGCTTGGCACTCTGGAAAGCCCATGATTGGTGGAATTATATAGGCCCGGATTGAATCCCAGCACTGTAATGTCTTTGGGAAAATTATTTCATCTTTTAATACTCAAGTTGTCTTTTTTTAATCTGAGGGGGAAAAAATCCACAGAATTATTATGAGAATTAAATGAGAGAATTAATATAAAGGCATTTGAAGTCATACTACTGGGATTAGATTCCTGGCTAACACAATCCTGGCAAGTGATTTAAAGTTGCAGAACCTCAGACTTCTCTTTTTTAAGACAGGAATCATAATAATGCCTCTCTCATAGGTTTATTGTTAAGACTAAATGAGATAATGTGTAAGGACTTAGTCCAGTGCCTTTACAGCAGAGTGTCAGTTTGGCTGGGTATAATTCTTGAGCCACTTTTCCTCTCAAAACTTTATAGATATTAGTGTGTTTTCTTCTAGCTGTAGAAAAGCCTGGAGGCAGCCTCAACCCTCTTCCCCTTGTAGGTAATTTGCTTTTTTTTTTTTTAAGGTTTTATTTATTTAGAGCAGTTTTAGGTTTATAGTAAAATTGAGAGGAAGGTACAGAGATTTTTCATATACTCTCTGCCCTGCAATATACATAGGCTCCCCCATTATCAATATCACTCACCAAAATAGTATTTTATTTTTTACCAACGATGAACCTACATTGACACATTATAATCACACAAAGTCCCAAGTGTGCCTAAGGGTTCACTCTTGATGTTGTAGATTCAGTGGGTTTGGACAAAAAATAATGACATATATCCATCTTTATAATATCATATGGGGTGTTTTCACTGCCGTAAAAATCCTCTATCATCTGCCTATTCATCTCCTCTCCCCCACCCCACTAGCAATCACTGATCTTTTTATTGTGTCCATGGTGTCCATAGTTCTGTATTTTCCAGAATATCATATAGTTGGATCATACAGTATGTAGCTATCTCAGATTGGCTTTTCACTTAGTAATATGCACTTAAGTTCCTCCATGTCTTTTCATGGCCTGATAGTTCATTACTTTTTAGTGCTGAATAATATTCCATTATCTGGTTGTGCCACAGTTTATTTATCCATTCAAGATATAGGACATCTTGGTTACTTTCAAGGTTTGGCAATTATGGATAAAGCTGCTGTAAATGTCAGCATGCAAGTTTTTATGTGGACATATGGTTTCAACTCCTTTAAGTAAATAATGAGGAGCACAATTACTGAATCCAATGGTAAGTATATTTAATTTTGTAAGAAAACACCAGACTATATTCCAAAGTGGCTATGCAATTTTGCATTCCCACTCAGCAATGAATGAAAGTCCCTGTTGTTCCATATCCTTGTCAACAATTGGTGTTGTCAATATTCTGAATTTTGGCCATTCTAATAGGTGTGTTTTAGCATCTCATTGTTTTAATTTATATTTTCCTAATGACATATGATGTGAAGCACCCTTTCTTATGCTTATTTTCCATCTATGCATCTTCTTTGGTAGGTGTCTTTAAGGTCACTGGCCCATTTTTTAATCAGCTTGTTTTCTTATTGTCGAATTTTAAGAGTTCTTTGTATATTTTGGATAATAGCCTTCTATCAGATGTGTCTTTTGCAAAAATTTTCTCCCAATCTGTGTATTCTCGTCTCATTCTCTTGATAGTGTTTTTTGCAGAGCCCAAGTTTTATATTTATCAATTTTTTTAAATGGATCATGTCCTTGGTATTGTATCTAAAAAGGCATCATCATACCCAAAGTCATCCAGATTTTCTCCTATGTCATCTTATAGGAGTTTCATAGTTTTGAATTCCACATTTAGGTCTATAATCAATTTTGAGTTAATTTCTGTGAAGGATGTGAAGTCTGTATCTAGATTTTTTTTTTTTTTTTTTGTGAGGACCAGTAGGTGGGGGGATATGGATGTCCAATTGTTCCAATACCATTTGCTGAAGAAACTATCTTTGCTCCAGTATATTGCCTTTGCACTTTGATCAAAGATCAGTTGAATATATTCATGAGGTTCTATTTCTGGGCTCTGTATTCTGTTCCAGTACTCTATTTGTATATTTTTTCACTAATATCACCCTGTCTTGATTACTGAATCTTTACAGTAAGTCTTGAAATCAGGTAGCATCAGTTCTCCAACTTTATTCTTCACCTTCAATATTGTGTTGGGTATTCTGGATCTTTTGCCTCTCTGTATAAACTATAGAATAAGTTTATCAATATTCATAAAATAACTTGTTGGGATTTTGATTGGAATGAATCCAAAGATCAAGTTGGGGATAATTGATGCCTTGAAAATATTAAGTCTTCCTATCAATTAACATGGAATATCGCTTCATTTATTTAGTTCCCCTTTATTATCATTTATCAAAATTTTACAATTTTCCTCATATGGATCTTATATATATTTTGATATACTTATACCTAAGTATTTCATTTTTTGGATGGTAACTGAAATATTATTGTGTTTCTAGTTTCAAATTCCACATGTTCACTGTTGGCACATAGGAAAGCAACTGACTTTTGTATATTAACTTTGTATTCTGCACCCTCGTTATAATCACTTTTTGAGGGCGCCTGGGTGGCTCAGTTGGTTGAGTGACTGCCTTCGGCTCAGGTCGTGATCCTGGAGTCCTGGGATCGAGTCCCGCATTGGGCTCCCCGCTCAGTGGGGAGTCTGCTTCTCCCTCTGACCCTCTTCCCCTCTCATGCTCTTTCTCACTCTCTCTCTCAAATAAATAAAATCTTTAAAAAAATAAATAAAAATAACTTTTTGGGTCCAGGAGTTATTTGACTGATTTTTTTCAATGTCCTACATAGATGATTGTGTCATTTGAAAAAAAAAAAAAGACAGTTTTATGTCTTTCTTCTAATTTGTATACCTTTTATTTTTTTTGCTTTATTCCATTAGCAAAGACTTCCAGTATGATGTTGAAAAGGAGTGGTGAGAGGGATCATCCTTGTCTTTTACCTGATCATAGTGGGAACTTTGAGTTTCTCATCATTAAGTATGACGTTAGCTGTATATGTGTGTGTGTGTGTCTATCTGACATACACATAACTGAATATATCACTATTATTGTTTTTAACAAACTGTTATCTGTTAGATCAGTTAAGAATAAGAAAAAAGTTTTTATTTTATCTTCACTTGTTCTCTTTGATGCTTTTCCTTTTTTATGTAGCTCCAAGTTTCTGATCTGCATTATATTTCTTCTTTCTAAAGAATTTCTCTTAATATTTCTTGCAAGGCAAATCTATTGGCAAGAAATTCCCTCAATTTTTGTTTGTCTAAGTTTTTATTTCTCCTTCACTTTTTAATAATAATTTGGCAGGGTGAAAAATTCTAGGTTGAAGTGTTTTTTTTTCTCACAATACCTTAAATATTTCACTCCACTATCTTGTTAGCATGGTTTCTGAGAAGTTACATGCAATTATCTTTGCTCCTTTTTAGGTAAGGTGTGTTTTACCTCTGGCTTCTTTCACAATTTTTTCTTCATCTTTGATTTTCTGTAATTTGAAAATGATACACTAATACACTTAGGTGTAGTTTGTTGGTATTTATCCTACTTGGTGTTCTTAAGCTTCCTGGATCTGTGGTTTCATGTCAGACATTAATATGGAGAAATTTTTAGTCATTATTGTTTCAAAATATATCTTCTGTTCCTTTCCCTTTTTCTTCTCCTTCCCACCGAGTATTCCAGTGGGTATTCTCATTATGTGTATGTTACACTTTTATAGCTGTCCCATAGTCCTTAGAAACTACATTCTGTTTCAGCCTTTGTTCTCTTTCCTTTTTGGTTTTCAGGTATTCTGTTGATATATCCTCTAGCTCAGAGATTCTTTCTTTGGCCATGTCTAATCTACTAACGAGCCCATCAAAGACATCCTTCATTTCTGTTACTGTTTATATATAGCATTTCTTTTTGGTTCTTTATTAGGATTTCCATCTTTCGGCTTACATTGCCCATCTATTCTTGCATGCTGTCTACTTTACCCAGTAGAGCCCTTAGTATATTACAGATAGCTCTTTTAAATCCCCAGTCTGAAAATTCCAATGTCCTTGCCATGTCTGGATTTGATACATACTCTGTCTCCTCAAATTGTGGAGGGGTTTTGTTTTGTTTTGTTTCCTTTTTGTTATGCCTTATAACTATCTTGATAGCTAGACATCCTGTAATGGGCAAAAGGAACTGCAGTAAGTAGGCCTTTAATAATGTGCTGGTGAAGGGGGGGAAATCGGAGGGGGAGATGAACCATGAGAGATGATGGACTCTGAAAAACAAACTGAGCGTTCTAGAGGGGAGGGGGGTGGGAGGATGGGTTAGCCTGGTGATGAGTATTAAAGAGGGCACATTCTTCATGGAGCACTGGGTATTATACACAAACAATGAATCATGGAACACTACATCAAAAACTAATGATGTAATGTATGGTGATTAACATAACAATAAAAAATTTTTAAAAAATGTGCTGGTGAGGTGCTAGAGAGGGAAAACATTCTATAGTCCTATGATTAGGTCTGTGTTTTAGTGAGACTATGCTTCTGGACTGTGAACTTCACAAATGTTTCTCAGGTTTTTTTCTTCCCCTCTTAGGTGGGACAAGATGGCTAAGGAGGACTGGAATGAGGTATTGCCTTTCCAGGTCACTTAGGTTCTGATAATACACCAGGTTAGGCTCTGGTTAACTAGTTTTCGCTGAAAGACAGGTGTTACTAAGAAAAACAGAATGCTCTGGTGTATTTCAAAATGGTTCCTTTTCTCCCTCTCTCAGCTGGAAGCCCCCAGGGATTTTTCTCTGATACTTAGTATCCTGGAAATCTTACACTGTTGTGGGACCCTCCACCCCACCCCACCATGTCTAGGTTCCCCTGCAGATTTTAACTTTCTGAGTTGTTCACATTGAGCCTCTAGCTATTCATCAATTACAGTCAAGTTTTCCTACCCTGACATGGCAGCAGCTTCTGCTTGAGTGTCTGCTTCAGTAATCCCTGGCTCCCTGTATTTCCCTGTCTCTCCAATCTTGTGTGCAGCACTTTGCCCTGTGTGTTCCCCTCCTATGGATCTAAGAAGAGTGCTTAATTTTTCAGTCTGTTCAGCTTTTTACTTGTTTTTAAGCTCTAGTGGTGACTTCCAACCTCCCTATAAGTGGAACTAGAAATTAGATATGTTGGTTTTCATGCCTGAATAAGTGAAGAAATCTTTCTTCACCCTTTCATTCATTCAACAAATACTTACTGGATACCTCTAATTTGCTCAGTAGTGTTCTAGGCACTAACAGTATCGCAATGAACAAAACAAACTCCTGCCTTCATGGAACTTGCATTATAGTGGAACCTTGAAGTTTAATAGTTTACTAAGGATATATCCTCCTGCTAAGTGTTCTGTTTTTAATTTACCAAAAACACAGGATGTTCTTTTGATCTTAAAGTTAAGTTTTTGCATCTTTTTTACTTATTTGTTCTGTAATGACATTGATTTGGGTCCTCATTTATTTTAAGCTTGCAACCTCTCTTTTCATCTGTTATTTCATCTTTGAGCTCTTATTCATTGAATACTGGTTCTCATTAAGTTCTATAGAATGCAGCATTTATAAATTATTTTCTTTTCCTTTAGTTTATATTTTCATTTAGGTTGGATTCTATCTTTCGCATGCAATGAATGATTTCATGTTGTGCTATAGTATTTCTGCATCACTGCCACATCATTTTGTTTCATCTTGCTCATTCTCTGCTATCTCTTCTGAGGTTTTATTATATATTCTATACTAAGACTCTCTGCTTCTCTCTGCTTATAGTTGGGGTGGAGGGTGGTATACCATTCAACGGAGGAAGACCTTCAAGTTTTAGATTATTTCTTGAATTTAGCTCTGAAGTCCTCCCTTCCATAAGAGAGAGGCAGGTTCATTGTTCATTTTTCATTATCACCAGTTTCTTTCTAGCAGCAGTTCCTACTAATCACTGATCAGAAGGAAAAGACAAAAATAATAATACTTACTCATTATGTTTCTTTCTAGAATTAGTGACATTAGCAAGAATTGTATTTGGCCAATTCAGAAGTTTGCCCTCTAGGATTTGGAGTGAGGTAAGGAACATAACATCACTACTCTTCTTTACTACTCTCTGGAATCTTTTTCACCCCCTCAATAACCATGTTTTGGAATGTTTTTCTTAGGTCAATGTTTGGGTTTTTTTTTAAAGATTTTATTTATTTATTTGACAGGGAGAGACATAGTGAGAGAGGGAACACAAGCAAGGGGACTGGTAGAGGGAGAAGCAGGCTTCCCATGGAGCAGGGAGCCCAATATGGGGCTCGATCCCAGGACCTGGGATCATGACCTGAGCCGAAGGCAGACACTTAACGACTGAGCCACCCAGGCACCCCAGGTCAATGTTTTTAACCTTAGACACAGGTATGGAGCTTTAAAAAAATTGTACATTTAGGCTGCACCCCAGACCAATTTAATCAGAATTTCTGGAGAAGAAGCCCAAATATTATTTTTACAAGTTTCCAAGGTGGTTTCAATGCCTGAGACCTAACCTTGAGAACTGCAGGCTTAGGTATGTTCCTTTCCTTCTTTGTGGCAGTAAGTGATTTTTTTTTTTTTTTAAAGATTTTATTTATTTGACAGAGAGAGACACAGTGAGAGAGGGAACACAAGCAGGGACAAAGGAGAGGGAGAACAGGCTTTCCACGGAGCAGGGAGCCCGATGCGGGGCTCGATCCCAGGACCCTGGGATCATGACCTGAGCCGAAGGCAGACGCTTAACGACTGAGCCACCCAGGCGCCCCGCAGTAAGTGATTTTTAAAAACTCTTTTTGCTCATTTTATGGATATGCACTTCCAGAGAAATTTTATGGTAAAATTTTATGGTATGGTAAAATTTTCATCTGACATCTTCCTAATCACTTCTTAACAGAAAATTGAGAAGTTCTCAATAACTATCTGCTAGTTGCTTATATGTCTTTTTCATATGTACGATACAGTCCTCTGAAATCCACTTCTGACTTTCTCTCACTCAATACACACCTATCTATCATAGGAAAAAACAACAACTTCCCATTTCACTCATGTAACAATCCTCATTTTGAATAAAAATAATAGTATAGGTGCTATAGTTATATTCAGTATTAGGAAAATCATAAATTCATGTATTCAACATCTGTGGAATCAAAAGTCATGGTTCTTCTCTTCAACACCTTGAACGTGTGTATGTGTGTGTGTGTGTCTGCACATACAAGTGTATGTTGGGGAAAGAGAAATGAAAGGGCCTTAAGAGATGCATACATTAAACACGTGGGTAGGAAAAGAGGATCCAGTGAAGGTGACTTAGAGAATTCAGAGAAATAGAGAAACTAGAATATAAATTTTTGAAGATTAGAAATAGAAAGCATGTCTAAATTGTTCATTTTGTATCTTTATATATTTGTAAAACTAATGAATGAATGCAATACAAGTGTCATGGCTGCCAAGAGAAGAGTGGCAGGACATACGCTACAAAGTGTCATCTTTGATTATAGAAGCTATTGCATTTGCTCACTGGGAAATCATGAAAGGGATCTCATATTTGCAAAAAGGGAAGGCAATGAAAAAGCAGAGGCAGTTTATATGCATTCCTTTTTCCAAAAGTTGGCAAGAAGGAAAAAAAGAAAGCATGTGTGGGGGGCAGTAGTGATAATTCAAGAAGGAAGCATGATGGAGAAGGTTTTATTTCAATATTGTAAGGATGTGAGCACATTGTATGCCCAGAGAAAGAAACAATAGAGAGGAAGTGACTTAAAGGGAAATATACCCCATTCTCCCGTCTCCACTGCATTAAAGTTCATTGCATACCCCAGCAATGTTCTTATAGGACTGTATTAGCATGTTAAACATATAGAGGCAGAAAAAGATCAAGCAAAGATTAAGCAGGGTTTGGCTGTTTTTTTTTTTTACTACAGAATTTATCAAAGATTTACTATACCACATTTTATAATGTACATTATCACATTAGTGTCATTTCCCATGGAACCATGAATATGGAACCCCTCCTTAAAAAAAAAAAAAAGTATCCTATACAGAGAAAGGGGAACCCTCCTACACTGCTGGTGGGAATGCAAGCTGGTGCAGCCACTCTGGAAAACAGTATGGAAGTTCCTCAAAAAGTTGAAAGTAGAGCTACCCTACAACCCAACAATTGCACTAGTATTTACCCCAAAGATACAAATGTACTGATCTGAAGGGGCACCTGCACCCCAATGTTTATAGCAGCAACGTTCACAATAGCTGAACTATGGGAAGAGCCTAAGTGTCCATCAACAAATGAATGGATAAAAAAGATGTGGTGGGGCGCTTGGGTGGCTCAGTCGTTGGGCGTCTGCCTTCAGCTCAGGTCGATCGAGCCCCGCATCAGGCTCCCTGCTTGGCGGGGGGCCTGCTTCTCCCTCTCCCACTCCCCTGCTTGTGTTCCCTCTCTCGTTGTGTCTCTGTCAAATAAATAAAATCTTTTTAAAAAAAAAGATGTGGTGTATACACACACACACACACACACACACACAATGGAATATTATGCAGCCATCAAAAAAATGAAATCTTGCCATTTGCAATGACATGGATAGAACCAGAGGGTATTATGCCAAGCTAAATAAGTCAATCAGAGAAAGACAATTATCACATGATCTCATGGATATGAGGAATTTGAGAAACAAGACAGAGGCTCAAAGAAGGGAGGGAAAAATGAAACAAGATGAAACCAGAGAGGGAGACAAACCATAAGAGACTCTTAATCTCAGGAACAAACTGAGGGTTGCTGGAGTGGAGGGGGTGGGAGGGAGGGGGTGGCTGGGTGACGGACATTGGGGAGGGTATGTACTATGGTGAGTGCTGTGAATTGTGTAAGACTGAAGAATCACAGACCCGTACCCCTGAAACAAATAATACATTATATGTTAATTAAAAAAAAAAAAGTATCCTAATGGACTAGCGTTGCATATAACATACTTTGGAAAATATGCTTTAAAGTAAAAATTCTTTTAGAATTTCTGTATCTAATTTCTTTTCAGTTGGCATAAGCACTATTAAAAAATAAACTTTTGGTTTTGTTGTTTTAATTCAAGTATAGTGTTATATTAGTTTCACATGTACAATATAATGATTCAGTAATTCTATACATTACTCAGTGCTCATCGTGATAAGTGTACTCTCAATCCCCTTCACTTATTTCACCCATTCCCCCACCAACCTCCTCTCTGGCAGCCATCAGTTTTTTCTCTATATTTGAGAGTCTGGGGGTTCTTGTCTCTTTTTTTCTTTGCTCATTTGCTTTGTTTCTTAAACTCCACATATGAGTGAAATCATATGGCATATATCTTTATCTGACTTATTTTGCTTAGCATTATACTCTCTAGATCTATCCTTGTTGCTGCCAGAGTCAAGACTTCATTATTTTTTATGGCTGAATAATATTCCACTGCATATATATTCTACATCTTCTTTATTCATTCATCTATTGATGGACACTTAAGTTGTTTCCATAATTTGGCTATTCTAAATAATGCTGCAATAAACATATTTTTGTTTTATTACTATACCATCTTCTGTTATTTCCCATTGCAAATATGCAACAATTGATTTTCATTTATAATTTAAATAGGATTTAAGGGAAAAGATTTAAGTTTCATACTTTTGAGAACCAGAACTGGACTGGAATGCTGTTGCACTACTTATTAGCTGAGCAATCTTGCACAACTTACTGAACCTAGTCATGTACTGAGCTCCCTAATCTCTACTATATCAGCACAGATAATGGGCTGATTTCCACAAATGCCTAGGGAGGGTTATAAAATAAACATGTGGACAGAGCTAAAAACATGCAGTCAGTTGAAATGTCTAGGAAAAACAAAGAGAAAAAAGAAACCTAAAGTCCTTTGTGGGGAGAGGTGTCACAGATTCTGCCGACCCTTGAAGAATGGGCAAGAACATAAGGCATGTGATAGACAACAAATGATAATCAGTTAATTAATTTAATCTGGCTCACAGAGCAACCTAAACTTTGATGAAAAATAGACATTTCTCCTTTTTGCTGTTTCTTATTAAAATATCAAGTTGCTTTGTAAAATATACTTTAAAAATAACTAAGCTAAGCCTCTGACCAGCAAGCAAGCTTACCCTGGACTAAGTGGAAGGGCTTAGGGGCATATCTAGTTTTATCTCACATGAAATGAATGGGACACAATTTAGGATGTTCTTCAGTCACAAGGAACAAAAATAAGACCATACCATCAGTTGTAGTGGTTAAGAGTGTGAGTTTTGGGTGTCCTGGGTTTGATTCTGGCTCTTCGACTCATAGCCATATGAACTCTGATAAGTACTTTAATATCTCTGAGCTCTTCACTTATGTAGTGGGCATAAAAATACACAACATTAGGGTTGTTTCAAAGATTATGATAGTGTGTAAAGTGCTTAAGTTAGTGTTTTGACTACCAAATCCTTTTCTCCATATCCTTCAAAGTTAACTCTCAATAAGTGATAGGTATTACTATTATAATACTGTGACATCATAAGCATATGGCCTTTGAACTCAATCAGATCTGGGTTCAAATCCTGACTCCACCACTTTTTGATTAATGACCTAGGAAAGTTGCTTAACTTCTCTGAGCCTCATCTTCTTATTCATTTATTTATTTATTTTTAAACTTTCTTTTTAACTTTTTTTTTTTTTGAGAGAGAGAGAGAGAGAGGGAGGGAGGAGGGGGAGAAAGAGAGAATCTTAAGCAGGCTCCACATCCAGTGTAGAGTCCGATGCGGGGCTCGATCTCATGACCCTGAGATCAAGACCTGAGTCAAAATCAAGAGTTGGATACTTAAACGAGTGAGCCACCCAGGTGCCCCTCATCTTCACATTTAAAATGAGTATAATGATACAAATGTCTTTGGTGATGGTAGAGGTTAAATGAGATAATGCATGTAATGTATATCCAACACATGGCAGGCATTCAACAGATGCCAGTCATTTTTACCACTTTCCCTAGAGGATAATATCTAAATTTTTACCATAGAATCCAAGGTCCTTCATAGTCTGGCCAAACTCTTTTTCCAGCCTCAGCTCTTAACATCTTCCTTTTATACTTCCCTTCTTCCTTTCTTCCTCCTCTGCTTTTCCTAACTCCTCTGTCTCCCACTTCATAAACTTCTAGTCTTAGAACTGGGATTCTGTTCTTTAAGGAAATAGCCCCTTTGGGCTTCTAACCAAAGGATGAGAAAGAAAGCCCCCATGTCTGATCTTAATAATTAAGTCAAAACCTCCCATATCAAGGCTTATATTCACCTTGGGGAGGGCTTGATCTCTTACAACAATAAGACACTATCAACTTCTTCTCTTCCTGAAAAATTCTATTAATGTAAAACACACACACACGCAGACACACACACACACTTGGTATTTGTCATTCTTCTCTGGCCTCATTAGCTCTCTTGCCAGTATTTCCTCTTCCACTACCTCAGGTGTTAGTAGTTGCCCAGCACTAGAGACAGTGGTGATTGTGACAACCATAAGCATTAAACGTAATAACACACAGCTACAACTCAGTTTTATCTGTTGTTGCCTTGGAGAAATGTAGCCCAGATTTCTACATGAAATATCTTGATTTTTAAGGTGGCAACAAGTTTGAAAAAGAAAAAAGCATATATGTTGAAAAACACGCCTGAATTCACTCTGTGGCCCATTAGTTCGCAATCTCTGCTCTAGAATATTCAGACAGCACTGCCAGTGATTTTTATGTGCATTTTGGGGCTTACAAGGATGACACTTGTGGACTCAACTTGACTATATTCCAAGCGCCTGGCACAGTGTCTGGTACACAGCAGACACACAATAAATATATATTGGATGAATGAGTTGTGCAGACATCCCCTTTCATAGTTAAATTTATTCACTGTCACTCAATCTAATGGTTGGCCAAACATTTTGGTTTCATTCTTAGACTAGTTCCTGTTAAAGGTCTGCTATTGGTGTTTCCCAGCTGTTAAACTATGCTATTCTTAGTACTTTGCTTTACAGTTTGTTTCAAAATATTCTGGATGCATCCTGCTTGTGTCAGACATGGTCATCACACTCCTTCAGTTGCCTTGTCATCACTATTGTTTTCTGGCATCACACTTTCTACACGGTAACATCGCCAGCGCAGAGAAAATGCTTCACCGTCTAAGGAATGATAGGACTAGTCCACGATTACTTCTCCCACATCAGAGCATTTTCCTTAAACTGTATAATGAAAATGCTTATTATTTTTTTAAGATTTTATTTATTTGTCAGAGAGAGAGCACAAGCAGGGGAAGTAGCATGCAGAGGGAGAAGCAGGCTCCCCCCTGAGCAGGGAGCCCAATGCGGGGCTCGATCCCAGGACCCTGAGATCATGACCTGAGCCGAAGGCAGATGCTTAACCAACTGAGCCACCCAGGCGCCCTGAAAATGGTTATTTTTACTACTTCACTCATTCATTCAAAGCTAGGTCACTGAAACAAAGAATCCTTGAGAGTGTAACTCTGTGCTTGGCACAAAAAAAGAGAAGACGAAACACGACCTTTAATTTCAAGGAGCTTACAGTCAAGTAAAACAGCTGGTAACAGCCTAGTGTACTGCGTGCTGTAAGGAGAGGAAAGCACACAGGAGAGGCAGTGTGGACACGAGAGGGGAAGAGCACTGATTCTGGAGCACACTCCCAGGTTCCAAGTTTGGCTTCACTGCTTACCAGCTGTTTGAACAAGTTATTTAACATCCTTGTGACCTGGGTTTTCCCATCTGTAAAATGGGGTGTAAGGGACTATAGCTCACAGATTAAGATTTAAGTGAATTAAAATGGGTAAAATGCTTAGACTAATACCTAGTATAAAGTAACTCAATAAATGTTACGTTACTACTACAGAAGGTGCACTTAACCTTGTGTGTGTGGTTGGTGTGTGGAGGTAGCTAGGTAAAGAGAAAGTCAGAAAAATTTTCCTGAGGTAATTATAGATATAAGCCTTGAAGATTTCTTTCCTCAACAAATATTTATCAGATGTTTGCTATGCGCCAGGCCCTAGATGAATACATGTAAAACAATAGGGCTTGGAACATAGAGAAGTAAAACTTCCTAGACAACAAGAGCAGCAATTCAAAGCCATGAAGATGTGAGACGTCCGGGCGTTCTTGGAAGTGCACACAGTTCCCTGTGAGGGAGAACAGGGCTAGAGTTAAGTAGAGCAGGAGATAACACAAAGAAGTGGGAGTGAGGTGTCAAATTGTAGACAGCCTTGTATATCACACTGTAGCATTTGATATTTATTCCATAGACATAGGAGCCAAGGAAGGGTTTAAGTTGGGGAGTGACTGTATCTTATTCGTGTTCTTTACATTACTCTCATGATAATATTAATCTGAGCAAACAGCAATGTTCTTTAGGAAGGGAGACCTCCCTCAAAACTCCTTATAGGAGACGGGTGGGATGGTTTTTTATGCAAATCAAAAGTAATGGAATTTGAAATAAAAGCACTTACAAATTCTAAAGTGAGAGTTTTCCACATGTGATTGGAGCACGAGGTATTACCTCAAAAAGAAACACCTGATAACACAGGTGTTTCTGATAAAACCCCTAATACGTAAAATAACAACTCAGGCCTGGCCCTTCTGGATCGATCTCATATCCTTTTTGTGTCTCACTCATTCATTTAATCAACAAACATTTATTGTGCCAGACACTGCTCTAGGCACCTGAGATGCAAGAGTAAACAGTAACAAAAAGATTTCTGACCGCTGGAAGAGAGATAATAAACATTAAAGATAAGTTAATTACATGAAATATTAAAAGGAAATAAGTATTATCGAAATTTAAAAAATGAAGCAGAGTAAGGAAAACTGGGATTGTCCATTCACGATAGGAAGCATCATAGCATGAGTTCAGAACGGAATGAAAGGAACTGCAAAGCTGTCTGCAGTGTAAAATCCATGATAAACTATAGTGGGTGTGAAGTCCTGTCACTACACAGGGGTCTAAGCTGCAGAAAGAGCCACTCCTGAAAAATTGTGTTTGTGCACATATACATACATATATATTAGAATGATTTATACATATATATGTATCATATAAATCAAGATTCTTTACAGCCTATGTAAGTCTGCTTTGAACAATGTGATGTGGACAAGGCTTAAAATGGGCTGGAACATTTTCCCCATTACTTCCACAATAAACAATGCCAGTGTTGGGGGGGGTGTATGTAAATGTGTGTGTGTTTTGGATAGCATCTCCTGCTTGGAACAGAGCCGGCCAGAGCCCTATTCTTCTACAACCTGTCCTGCTAACAGCCCAACCCTACAGGAACCTCAATTTAAAAAAAAAAAAAAAAATCTCAAAAACAAACAAACCTCCTTCAACAACATGGTATCATGGAGCGGTGTCCTTCATCGCTAATCCACCCTTTACGTAGTCCTTACTCCAAGGGAATAATGCCACCTACCGAATCATCCGCACCAGTCAGTCGGTCCTGCAAAGCGCAGCGACACTCAGCTCGACCGGGGTTGACTCCAAATCCCCCCCCCCTCCCCGGTTATTCTCTGGCCCTAAAAAAATTTGCCACTCTTTGGGCTGTCAGGAAGTTAGGCTCTCGGCGCAGATATCTGATAAACACTTCCACATATTGTAGCCTTCTCAATGGCTAAGCCCAATTTCAGAGTCCTCTCTCGCCTGCATTTTCCTTAATTGCGCTTTGACGTTTGGAATGCCCATGTCTCCGCAGCCGCGGACCGCGGGAACCGCTGGTGCAAATTGTGCAGGGGCCGCAGAAGCCAGCGAGGGCTACCTGAACACGCTGACGTTCGGGGTTGCTCAAGAGGTCAGGAGACGCTGGGGGCGTCCCAATGTGCACAGCCCAGCACCCCGCGACGCGCAGCTCCAACCCGAGGCCTCGGGAGGGGGAGCTTGGGGCCTGGGGGGTGGGGTGGGAGTCCGGGTTGGGGTCGGGGGGGGACCCCTCTGCAGTCCCCTGAAAGCGAGGCAGGAATCACCGCAGCTCCTCGGTTCGGGCTGAGGTGGCCGCGACTGCGCCGCCGCACGCGCTGCCGCGTCGCCGTCCCCCGCGGGCGCAGCGCGGGCAGGGATGGGGTCGGGCGCGCGTGGGCCGGGCGGCGGGAGAGGCGCGCGTCCGTGCCCCGGAGGCCCCCGTTCGTGACACGGGCCGGCGAGCTCCCGCGGGCTGGGCCCGCCCGGAGTTGCGGGCTGGCAAGGTCAGTCGGTCGCCTGTACCCTAGCAGCTCTCTGCGAGCAGAGAAAGACGCCCGGCTCCTCGCGCCGCAGTCCGAGGCAGCCGCTGGGAGCGCCGCGGCCGGGGGCCGGCGGCCGGGGGCGGGTCCCCGCGCGGGGCGCCCGGCG